>NC_056744.1:272250855-272288355 GCF_019279795.1 Protopterus annectens
TCAACAAGTGTGAGCCCACTGAACACTTTTCGTACGGGTGCACCTTCTGACAAGTGGGTCGAGTTACAGATGCATAACCGTCGTCTATCCATACTACTAATGCACACGTTATTCTATCCACATTCTATGTTTGTCTTATCACATAGCGTGTGTTTCTCACTACTTCTAATGGTACATTACATGGCACTGCCCGATTCCATACTTTCAGGGGCTGACAGTTTTGAGACATGTATGATTGACGTGGAGGACACGGCCTTAACATTCCCTGCTGTGAGCGGATCACACACACACATGCGCACTTGCATTTCCAAATTGTGGGTTACGCGCAGGCGCACATGCATATCCGTATTCTGGTTATATATGTTTACTGGGTCTGTGTGGTTACGTGGCCTGTGTTAGTTGTGACTGTTCCAGTAACATATCTCTGATCCGGTTGACGGACGTGTGTGAAACGCACTTTCACCTTTACACATGTAACAGTCTTTGCGGCATGGACGCATTACGTACACGTGCACATTTATATGTTCTATAGTCGTAATTCAAACGGGACTGCATTCACTTTTGCCGGTTACTGTGACCACTACACGTTAGCTGTTTGGTCTCATTAACATGCATGCCCATGGTACTTAGCTAAATTTACATATCCCCCCGCCCCACCCCCCCCGCACTCACGTACGTCACAGGCATCCATTCTCCTGCTGGGAAAGGTGCTGTACTACATGTTAAACATTCCTCATTCCCTCCCGCTCATGGCCCAGGATGCATATGTCGTGACCGCAGGGACATTCAGATCACAGGGGCTTATATCCCCTACGCATACGGGCCTTCGATTGTCAGGGTGTTCCTGTGGTGCTTTGGGTTTGGTCTTGTCTGCCTAGTGTACGGAACTGCCTTGACCGTGTATGAATGTCAGACGAGTCACATGGGCACGGTTTGTCCGTGTCTATGATGCCATACCCCCCCCCATTATTCCTAACCGTGTGCGCTGATTGCCCGGCGTGCCCGTTGTAGATCTTGTTATAGTAATTGCACATGGTCTGGTCGAACGGACCTATTTCCATTACTAAACTTCAGTATTTATAACCTGTATCGCTATATTACATGGGTTTAACATTGCGTGACGGCTTCCACCGAGCCACGGACATGTCCGTTGCTTAGTTTGGGGCAGTCCTGCTCTGCTACACACATTTAACATGGCGGAATAGGTTGTACAGCTCAGCAACGGGGACATTGGGCTCTCCGTCGCTGTTTAGTATTGAATCGCTATGTTGACATTATTTCACATAGCGTGACAGTGTCGACATTGGTTACGGACATCTCGCACAGTACGTCCGCACCGCCGCGGGTGCCGTATGTCTGCTTTGGGCGGCGGACAGGCATTATGCTGTGCCATTATGTCTGGGAATATATGGTTTCTTTCCATAGATGATATAGCATTCTAGCAATGACCCGCGTCTGGGTGTGGGTACTGTAGGTGTGGCCTTGGGTCAGGTGGTGCCCTAGGCAGAAGGACTCCATGGTGCCCCCACCACATCACCCGCTACCCCCATCCTGGTCTACCTACACCGAATAAAGGCTGGTAAGGTGCCCCTAGCAGAGCGTCACCCTAGGCAGCTGCCTACTTGGCCTATACCTAAGGCCGGCTATGTGTGTGGTTCCTCGAGCGTCGGGCTCAGGAACGCACCACGTCTGCCGTGGGTATGTCTAGCATTACCCACATCCAGGCGTGGTTTATTGCTATGATGTTCCATGTGTACGGACACGTGTGTTTGGACAACATACAATAGCTTCTGCTATTGGCATACAATGCTGTGGGTGGTGCCTGTTACCATACATATGGCTTTCTCAAAAGCCAACTTCACACTTCTAAACACTAGTGTGGTCTCCTTTAAGGCCCCTGAGCCAGTGTTAAACATTACTCAAGCCACTGAATCACTTACATATGCCTTCTACCAGCACCTACAGGACTGCATGGATCAGGCAATCCCTTACACAACTGTGAGTCTTTGTACCAATGCCAAGCATCCAGTCTGGTGTACCCCAGCCATACACAAGCTCTACAATGAAAGGAGGTAGCTACTACAAGACAGAGCAGAATCCTTGTAAGGTATGACACCCTTGCTCATTATATGTGAAGAACTACAAGCTCTCATGACATCATCCAGGGCAAATCTGACAGATATATCACCAAGGACTCGACAGACAATCATACGGCCTTCTTTAGCTATGTTGGACACCTGGGAGGACACTCCCAGATATGCTCGGACTGGGTTCAGAATGATGTGAAGTTTACTGAACCTACACACATTGCCAACATACTGGCTGACAGGTTCGGTGCAAACATCCCCCCTCCCCCCCACATGGAGAGATATCTGTACCAGAGGATTGTGGCCCCCGAAACTTCTGTAACGCACAGGTGGGACATGCTCTCTCCAAGGCAGTGAACACAGCATCCATGGGACCAGATGGTGTCCCGGCTGTGTACTCCATGAACTCATTGAGGAATTAGACCCACAGTTAGGACAGCTGTTTAATCTTAGCCTCACCTCAGGTAACGTACCCAAGTTGTGGCGCACGGCGACTGTAGTCCCACTTCACAGGGGCAGTGCCTCCACTGACCCTGGTAATTACCGTCCCATTAGCTTGACAAGCCTTATCTGCAAAGCCATGGGGAAGTATCATAATGGAACTCATAGATGAAGACATAGGGGACTTGCATACTTTGCATCCAACCCAGTTTGGCTTGGTCAAAGGCAGATCATGCGTTTAAAACTTGGTTGACGTTTTAGGAACAGTCACCGAGGCCATTGATGAGGGTCAGGCAGTCCATACAGCCTACCTCGACCTGGCAAAGGCCTTCAACTCAATACCCCCCTCAGGTATCATTGATAAACCCATCGGCTTGGATGTGAACCCGTACATCGCAGGATGGGTTGCAAACTGGCTAGATGACAGAACCCACACGGTCATAGTTGCTGGCACCATGTCAGACTCACAGCTGGTCACAGGCGGTGTCCCACAGGGCTCAGTCCTGGGTCCACTCTTTTTCTGCATCTACATTTCCAAAGTACAAGCAAACACAGGGGGGTTATGGCTGACAATGTTTGCAGATGACTGCGAACTGGGTGCCATAGTGGGATGGACATCTGACACAGATATCCTTCAGAAGGGCCTCACAGATATGGATATCTGGTGCCAGGGACATGGCCTACAGCTAAATGCCGGGAAATGCATAGTCATACCCTTCGGGAAGAACAAGGTTACCCTAGCTGCCATATAGGTGGCAATCCACTGAGCACAGAGGGAGTTACCAGGATCTGGGGACCCAGGTTGTCAGTCACCATTCGTTCGACACACACGTTGCTAACGTAGTTAGGTAGACCTTCTACATTGCCCACCTGATCGTGCAGGGATTCACATCTAGATCAGGGGAGGTCATCGTCTCCTTGTACTCATCACTCATTAGATCTATGATTGAGTACATTGCCCCGTTCGGAAGGTATCTGACCCGACACCTGCAGCAGCTGGGAAGGCCCCATAGGTTCATCGTCAAACGGATGCAGGGTCTCAGGAATTTGTGTTATGCTGCCCGACTGAAAGGACTCCTGCTCCATTCAGTCACATACCACTTGCTCAGTGGTGACCCGTGCCTGACATACAAGGCCATATCAACCCATATTTGATGACTATGCTTCACCTAATGGATCTACATCCCTCATAACCACAGGGGCAGGCGACTTGAACCTTGACACGGTCATTAATAGAATGTGTTGGAGGGACAGATTCATCACCCAGACACTCACTATGCTGTGGAACAACATCCCAGTACATGTGAGGCAGAGCACCTCGCTGGCCTTATTCAAGGGGGATCTTGACCAATGGATGGGAGATTGCAGATATACCCCAGGGATTACTTCATTGTCACTGCTTGACAGAGGTACAGCAATATAATAGGCATTGTTATCTTCAGACTGGAGGGTTGGCAAAGGCAACATAACTATGGGCTAGGGTTATAGCTGCCCTTGGGCAGATAGCCTACTATGTACCTATGGACCTATGAACCTATGTTCATATTTTGTCCCATTCACACTTGTCTATCCCCTATCCTCATTCGTATGTGTATATTTCTGTGGCACATGATTGAACTATGTATTACCTGCAGGTATGCTGTGTACAGTGCACATATGTCACGGTTGATTACAGTGTATCTGTGTACCTACCTCTGTGATACTGAGGACTACCACACATCCTTCACAGCATTACATGCATATGTCCATACTATTATTCGTTGGCCTGTGGGGGATTGTTAGGGCAATGGTTACACGTGTCCCTGTTTGTGCACGCGTCATGGTGGTCTTTGACCAGCCTCCGTTGCTATCGTGGGATGGACGGTAGTGTTGGTGTGTGTTTGGGATGTGTTTCCACTGCCGGTACATCTGTGGGGGTGGGGTTGGCACATGTTCCTCTTTGCAGGGAGCCCCATCCTGGACATTTGTGTCATGCGTCAACACTTGGCACGTGCCATATGTCCTGTGCTATTCCCAAAGTCATGTATGCCTTCCTGCATTACTACTGCGTGTTACTGGCAGTTTGTACCTGGTACGCATGGCTATTATGTTGGATAGCTTGGCCTATTCCCATGCTATGACATACCCATTCATCCAGGCATATACATATTATTCCATCCTTTGCGTTGGCCGTGGGTGTTTGGCCATCCGGCAACGCTATTCTCAACGTGTGATGTCCCACCTTCACCTTCTGTGCATGTGGCACCCTGTTGGGGCATCCTGCTTCGTGGGCAGATGTTCCGCCATATGTGTTGTGTTTGACATGTCTGCATAGCTAATCATCAGTACGGTGGCTGAACATACTGCCTTGTCCAGATGTGTACAGTTATGGGCACCGTGGCGTGTGCACGCCTATGGGGTTTCGACAGGTCCATACCACATGTGGGATGTACACATTCTGCTGACACATTCACATGCAGCCATTTGGATATCAGTACCTGAGGTGGGATGTTGACATGTGAGGTACATATTTGCCCACGTGGCACTGCCTAGGACAATACTTCTTACTACATTTCAGGTATACCCATTGTGTGTAGGTGTGCAGCTGCGCAAGGCTGCTAGCTGGGTTGGGTGCACGGTCATACATGGGTGCGGGTTACGTGCTATGACGGGGCTGTTGTGTATTACATTTGCATGCATGGGTTCTGCTTCTGGATATTACGCTTAGACATACGCCGTCCCATGTGTATGCGATGGGCACGTTGCTGGGTGTAGTACATGTTGCTATGCACATGTTTGTCTGTGTTTAGGGTATCTGGTTTCCTTCTGGTTGTTATATCGACACGGCTGCCCGGCTGTGTACTCTCACTACTGCTGGTGACCATGCCCATGTGGCTACTTGTGTGTAGGTGCGGCGCGCTGACATGCTGCGGTACACCTTCACTGGGTATGCCCACTGACAGTGCATTGCGTGACGGGCACGGTATTATGCGTATCCTTTGTTCCTTGGACAGGTACAATTTGGACTTCATGGGTTAATGTTTGGTTCTCCGTTTTGTGTGAACGGGTACTACGTTGCATACTCTGCGTACGTTTCATTATCCACGGACCCTGGCTGGTGCGGTTACTATTGCAGGCGGCCTGTGACAGTCAGCACTTTAGGGTGCTCATCGCCTGCCGGCTTGGCCACGCCTATGGGCGCATCCTACTTGGGCTCGCGCACGTGCCCTCTGCACGTGTCTGTGGTTGTGGCGCGCACTCATTACTATGCATGTGGCGCTGCTACGCCGATTATACACTGCACTGCCGGCGCAAGTCTTACACTGGCCTTGCGCCGAGCTTCATGAATCACAGGGTATGTCTCTTTAAAGTAAGTAAGTCAGTTTTTAAAAGAAATTTTCTCCAGGATGACCAGAAGATTGATATTTTAAGTTTCCGATATTTGTAAAATATGTGCATGCGGTGTGGGTGCACACTTATTTAATAACTAGAGAGGATTAAAGTTCATGTCTAAAGGTGCAAAATAACCTTTGCTTTTGTATAAAAAAAGTGTTTGCTTGAATGTTGCATGTAAACACTTTTTTATGCAAAAGACAAAGGTCATTTCATGCCCAGGCAGCAGGCATAACGTAAAAAAAAAAAAAATTTTTTTAAATATAGCCGCCGAGCATGGAAGGATAAATGTAGCAAGCCTTGTTTGTGGCATTGATATTGTTTTCTGCCTAAATGTTAATTTGGCAACTACATCAGTAATTTGCAGTTACTTACCTACACTAATCTAGAAACTTTAGAGCTGGAACCAAGAGTGACATAACCACACCCTACCCTCCCTTGAATATTAATGCCATAAACACAGCTTAAATCTTCCACATTTTGAAGCAATATTTAAAACTTAATAATTTGTTAAAAGCTTCAAAACACACCTCTCAAAAAAGCGCTCACAAGCATAATGATGCATGCAAACACTTTCTTGATTAAAAAGAAAATCAAGTTTTATTTATTTATTTATTTTGTTATTTATTTACATTTGTTAACTGGGTAGTGTCTGACTGGGCTAGAAACCCATTTTCAGTGGAGACCTGGGGAGACAAGCTCCAGTACAATAATAATTAGTTAAAAGGTCAAGTCTTTATGAACAAATTTTATCAAAAATGCATTTAACATATTCACATAAGGATACTAGTGGTCATGAACACAAATATTAGCAAAAATTAACAAGAATTAAATTAAACAAGGTTTCATGAGAAACAATAAGTCATGTAGGAGTATATTGTAATACAGAGATATACAAAATCCAACAGGCAAAAAATTTGTCAGAGAAATAAGCAAGTGTTTTAGAAGTGACAAATAGGTAATAAGCGTTAGCTGCTAAAAGATACATGAAAAGGGAGTTGTGAAGTAATAGGAAAAGAAACTAGCCAGGAGTAGTACAGGAATAGAGCCAGTTAATCTTAAGATATTCTTTTAGGGTTTTTTAAATGAGGACAAGTTGGGATTTTTTTGGATATGCTGAGGAAGTTCATTCCAGTCCTTAGCTCTTTTATAGGGGTAGAGGGAATTGCCATAATAGTTGTGAGACTGGGTAACTTTGAGCATATGTCTGTTGGAAGACCTAAGGGAGCTACTTACTGTGGTTGTTTATGACTTTGTGGACAAAGTTAAGTTGGTTTAGTGTTAACAGGATGGGAAGTACCAGCCAGATGAGTTGTTGAAGAACTGAGCAGTGATGAGTTTTATGGGACTGATTGGCAATGAACTATGCTATTTTGTTATAGCAGGATTAGTGGTTATTAAGGTCAGCCTTGCATAGATTGATGAAGATCTGTGAGCAGTAGAGGAGGGTAGATAGTGAGATCTTGCAGTGAGTAGTCTTGCTTGGTGAATAAGGTATGGTTTAACCCTATAGAGAGGTCCAAATTTGGAGTGGACTTTTTTGATTGTTAGTGAGATGTGTTTATCAAATTTTAGTCTTCCAAGTAACCAAGCCCAACAGCGAACAGTGACACTGAAAGAAGAAAAAACACTGCTCCAAAGCCACAAAATGGTATTTTAATAAACAAATGTGAGCCTTTCATCTCCAGTGTTACAGAAACATCATTTCTTTATTAAAATGCCATTTTGCGGCTTTGGAGGAGCGTTTTTTTCTTCTTGCAAATTTTAGTCTATCATCTATAGTAACTTTTAAGCAGCTTGGTCTGGATTGTAGGTTCAGTTGTTGCACCATTAAAGGAGTGTATGGAGAGAAGTAGTGAGCCGAGCTTGGATGACTTGTTTGTGAAGGTCATTAACTTGGTCTTATTTGGGTTAAGGATGAGTTGATGTTTGGTGAGGAAATTTTCTATGTCCTGGAAAGATTTTTGCATTTCGTCTTGAAGTTTTTGGGGGGGGTGGGCTGACCAGATAAGAGAGAAATTATCTGCATATTGGATGATAGTGGCAAGTAGGGTGGTGGAGTTTTGGTTGTTGGTAAATATGACAAAGAGGAGTGGGCTGAGTATGGATCCTTGGGGTACCCCAGTGGTGACTGGTAGCTGCGGAAAGAGATTGTTCTTCCAGTTTGTAGCCTTGTTGTCAGTTAGACGGATAACTGTGGAAACATGATAGGGATGATGTTTTCTGTTTATAAGTAGCAAGACTGTTGAGTAGCAGTCAGTGGGATACAGTGTTAACAGCTTTTGACATTTCCAGGAAAATAGCTGAGACTAGCTGTCCTTCATTTTGAGGTGATGAATAGTAACTGTATTGGATTTTAGAGCTGTATTTTTACTATGTTTAGGTCTGAAGCCATGCTGAGAGCTGTATAGTCGGTTGCTAGAAGTGAGGTAATTTATGAGTTGATGGTGTACACATTTTTCTAGAATTTTTAGCTATGGGAAAGAGGATGCCAATGGGCTGATGGTTTGCAATATCTCTAGAGGTGCTGCCCTTGTGGAGGGTATGATGTGAGATGTTTTCCATAGGTTGGGCACATACTGCTCTGAGATAGAGTGTTTTATTAGTATGGATGTGGGGTAGGAGAGAAATGGAGCAGCTAGATTTAGAAATTCATTGGGTAGATGGTCAGCAGCCAGACAGCAGGGTTTTAATTTAATTAGGATTTTTTTATGTAAGTAGTTTGAATGGTGTAAAAGAGAAAGAGTTAGTATTTTCAGTGGTAGGGGAGGGGGCTGTGAGTGGTAGGTTTTCTTTGCTATCTAGGAGTGAGGTGATAGAATTGATGAAGTGAGAGTTGATCTGTGAGGCTAAAGGGTCAGAGGTATTAAAAGTGTAGGGAGCAGGGGTGGAGGTTTTACCAGGGTTAAGGAGATGAATTCATTTTTTCCAGAACTTTTGTGGGTTGTGCTGGTGCTTTTGTCGGCAGGTTAGGAAGTAGGTTTTTTTTTTTTTTTTTTTTTTTTTTTTTTATTACCGCTGATAAGTTTTTTCTTAGCTTGGTTTCTAAGTTGCTTATATAGGGTGAAATCACTTTTGTCTTTGGTTGTATGATATAGTGACCAGGCTCTATCTCTTTGTTTCTAAGTTTGCACTTTTAAACATGATCTTTAATTACTCCAAAATTGGATTGCTGATCTAGAGCAGCCAGGGTGGAAGGGTCCTGTCTATGGAAGGGTGAGATGATATTCATCAATGTGCAGGAAATAAAGGGCTCCTGCACTGGGAAGGATAGGAGGGGTTCTATATCATAACATCGAAGTCTTATAACTTCGAATGTTATAATATCGACCCCAGTATAGCGAAACACCAGAATACAGAACAGTCAAAAAATTTGCTGTTCTGACAAACATACACACAACACGAGCACACCAAAATAAATAATCCACACACACACACACACACACACACACACACACACACGCGCGCACGCGCGCACACGCACACGCACACTTCATAAAACCCTACACTAAACCATACATACACCACTAGCTATCCCATTACCTTAACCCAACCCTAACCCTAAGGTCTGTCACTATCGCACACTCACCTCACCCACTCCCTAACCCTCACTTCCACACAATTGCACACTTACCTGACCCGCTTCCTAACCCTAACTCACCTAACCCATGCCCAATCGCACACTCACCTTTGTTCGCACACTTACCTTAACCCGGTCCGTAATCTTCGCTCCACAGTTGAGGAAATAGTGAAGCTGCAGAAACGGCCCACAGAATACTTTCCCTAGGAAAGTATTCAGTGTTCTGCAGCTTCACTATTTCCAGCTTTCGCTCTGTTGGGTTTGATATTATAACATTCAAAGTTGTTAGATTTCGATGTTATAATATACACCCAGATAGGAGTCCAGTCGTAACTTATATAAGAACAAAGAAACACTCTTGTTATGAGGTTACTATTTACTTATTTATTCTGTCTGTCTTAATTCCTCATTGTTAATGCATGTTTATATTTTTATTGTAATTGCAAGTGGAGACGTTTAATAAATTTGTAGTCATAAACCCAATGATCACAACAACATTGTTTATAATTTTACCACATATAGTATTTTTAAGGTATAATTAGATGCAGCAATTGTGGTGTCAATAACTTTGTTAATCAAGAAAAAAAATAAAGTATAGAAAGCCTTTGAATCAGCAAAATCATTCACTAAGTGAAAAAGATGATGGAGAGTTATAGCTATTTCTCTCAATAAAATAGTGGGTGTGCCAGCTGAAAATTTGCTCCCTTATGAAGTTGCAGCCTTACCTGGTTTTCTTCAATACACCAGTGGTAGCCTTAAGGTTTGTTTGTAGGGGCTTCCTTCCTCATACACAGTCCCCTCTCAACTACCTGGTAGTGTCTTGATGTTGCACTGAGGCATTGGTAGACCCATGGTTGAGTCAGGATGGGAGGATGCAGTATTGGATAGTATTAGTTGGAATCTTCTGGCACTATAGAGCTATACATCCTTTCCCTGGGCTGTTCTTGATCATTTGTTTGGTCAAGAATTAGGTAGCCATTGTCTTGTTTTTTCATCCATTCTATTTGTAGTTTGTGTCTATCTTGGGTCCTGTTGCTTCCCTGCTGGGTCCCCTCATTATCAGTTGCCTATCATTATTGTTGGTCTAGGAGGATGGGTGTGCAGCCATGTGGTCATCATCCTGATGTTTGAGAGTTTCTTGGATTCTCCTGAGGCTGTTTTCCTGCTTGCGGTAGTTTCTGAACAATCTGGAGGGTTGGCTGGTTGCTGCCATATGGTCAGCCTTGACTGGGCTGTTAGCAAGCCTATTCAACACAGGTATGGGGTAACATAGGCAATGTCAGCAGCAGTGATTCATGGGAAATGATGCGTGTGAGGATTTTATAGGCTGGTTGGCTGGAAAATGAGCTGCTTCAGTGACATTTCAAAATAAAAAAAGAAAAATAAAGAGAGAGATAGAGAAATAGAACCTAATCAAGAAGAGTAGAAGGTTAGATGAGCTGGGTGAGCCCAGTGATGACAAGAGTAGGCACTTCCTTGAGGGAAGTTTGTTATGATAAAAAAAATGAAGAAAATCAGTCAGGGTGAATGGAGAGTAGGGGTGTTTGTGAGATGCATATTGATGCTAGGCTTTGCAAGCTTGGATCTTATCAGGAAGGTTAACCTGATCAGACTTTGGCAAAAATTCAAGAAAAAAAAGCAAACAGGAGAAACATAAGGATAATCAGGTGATTTGCAGGCTTTAACAAGGCATTAGGATCTTGAAAGAGGAATAGGCAGGTGAAGTACTTGTTACCTTAACTCTCAAGTGTCTGGAATTGGGAATGTTCAAATGTTGTTTCATATTCTGAACTATTTTTCATAAAGGTCATGATCTCTGGAAACTCTTTTGAGGATTAGTATTAAGGGCAGCCCATTAATATCTGGGTAGACATGAGAGTGACAGATTGTATCCTTCAGGAGGTACGCCAATGCAAATCCTGTTATACTGTCAATGACTAAGTTAAGAGTAGGTGGAATCAGTTTCTGAAACTGTCTTTGTTCCCATCATTACTTTAATGTTATACAGAATTATTACACCATGAGAGAGGGGAATACATGCCGCTTTGGCATCAATCTTGCACTGGGGAAGGCGGTCATCAGATACTTACCAGCAAGGGGTGTGGTTTCCAGAACAACTCTCAATTGTCACAGACATTTAGGGACATCCCAGATGTTGGCTCAGAGCTTTTATGCCCCCCTTATCCATCCCATTGGTAAAGAAAGTGGGGCATTACTCTTTATAGTGACATTAGTTAAAGGTGCATACATCAGCCAAGGTAGGTGATTTCATTTACTTTAATTCTGGTAACTATGTAGACTGATAATACTGATGGTCATATGACTCCTAGAATCTGGCTGATTAATACTGGATTTGTCCCTGATTCTGGGGTGAAGGATGGAGAACGGGGTGTTGGGACATGGTATCAGCTTCTGGGGGAATATGTTTACATGGATACATTTAGAGATAAATATACACGCACATATATATATATATATATATATATGTGTGTGTGTGTGTGTGTGTGTGTGTGTGTGTGTGTGTGTGTGTGTGTGTGCTTGTATGTATATAAAATAATATATAAGTGGCAAGAAAACAGAGGAATACTTACAGCAGGCAGTAGATCAACTACAAGCAGAGGATATGTTCACACAGATGCATTGGTGACCGAAGACAAAAGAGGAAAGGAACAGGAGTGTCCACTTACTGAGACCCCCAGAAAATAAAAAAAGAAAGAGAAGTAGGAGGGAGGATAGTGGTGCAGATGTTGGTACGATGGTAAAGCCACAACCTATTCCAGGCAACAATTTAATTGTGAAGCACTGGAACAGCAGGTCACAGTTAGTTGCAGGCAAACCATTGTCAGGATTTCTACAGGTAGGGTACACTGGTCATGAATTGATTATCAGGGGTTTGCAAGAGGCCAGAATTGTTTGACTAGAAGTATGGACATTTTTATTATGCCACATATCCCTCTAGCTTTGAAAGAGAAGATCTGGAAGGGAGAATGTGTTGAAGTTTTTATTTGTTGACGTTTTTGACCTTATGGACACTAGCACTGCACAGAAGATTGTGACACACAAAATCCTGGGTCTGAAGTACTTGACAGCTACTCTGGTGGCTTTTGGTAAAAGACCACAGGTATATTTATGGCCAGGACCTAGGACAACTGGATCTTAGGGTTTGTTCTCTAAATGACAGTTTTTCTAGATAAGTGTCCTCAGCAAAGATCACTCTTCTTAATTTATTTTTTGATGATGAGAAAAAGTGAGAAATATCTAGCTATGGTATCCCCAGTGCATCAGAAAAATAAAGGCAACAGCAAAGGTAAAGTTGCTGAGGTTGGGGCAATGTTGGATAGGGTAGGTAGGCAAGCTAGGATTAAAGCTGAGGGCCATGGAGGCAATAGCAGGCCATGCTGGGATAGGCAAGAGCACTGTAGCATTATTCAGGTAGCTAGAAGCATGTTGCCCTTTAGTGGAGTTGCCAAATGGTCAGCCTCAGCAGTGAAACCTTGAGATAACCTTTGAATGAGGTCCCAGGCAAGGGAGTTGTCTTGGAGTTTCTGCAGGGCTTTAAACTATTTTTTTTTTTTTTGAGGCTGGGGTGGGAACATGTAGTCAGGTGTGTACCGATCTGATGCTAGCTATGGGTAAACAGGGTGTAGCTCAAGTGTTGTTTGACATATAGGTGCAGACTGGTAGATTTCTGGGACCTTTAAAAGTTCTTCTTTTTGATTCATTTAGGATCTCTCCATTGTGATTGATTCGTTCTGAAAAAGAGGCTATGTGAGTTTTGCCATACTCATCCTCTGTCTCTTTTTCAGAAAGCAGTCCAGTCAATGACTTCATTGAAAAGTTGGAATTTGAGGTACAATATGACTCTGTGGGTGATGCAGTGTAGGGTTTGTCTGACACATGGTAATCAAAGTTCAACACTGAGCTAGCCTTTCACTTGCTTCCCCATTTGGAAACAAGACTGGTCTTTGCTGGGTATGCACCTGCTTAGTAAATGTTGTTTCGACAAGACTACAAGACTACGTTAATAGGCTGTGCGGTGGCTTGCACTATGTTTGCGAAATGTAGTGCATTTCTGCATTGCATTTGGCGGAGATGCAGTTCCAGTCAGAGTGTAATGTTTCACTAGATGACTTTTGGCTAGTGGCAATGAGAATGAAGTAGTCGCATAAAATGAGTGCGTACATCACCCTGAGAATAAGTGCAAGCAAGATTACCTTGTTCTTATGGAAATATATCCTCCTAATGTTGTGTGCCTACATCCTGATGGTAACCTTTTTTTCATTCAAACAATTGAATTGACTAGCAAAGCTTATAGATCACCATTGGCTGCATTTATGACATTTGCAGATAGTTTGCCTACTTTAGAACAGAATCCATTTACTGGCTTGGTATTTTTTTTTTGTTTGTTTTTTTCCTCTTTGAAATGGAGGGGACAGTGAGAACCATTAGGGTGCATTTGGCAGCATTAAGTGCTGCAGCTCGATTTTTGGGGTATCAGTGATTTTCCTAAACACTGATATAGTAATTGTAAAAGGCTGTGAGACAGATAGAGAGTTTGATGACTTTTGACTGATGTTGGGCTTCCTTTAGGGAAACATTCGCTGTGGCGGTATTGTCGAAAGACTTGCATGACATAGATGTTAGTCATGATAGGTGTGAATTGTAGTTTTCACTCTGTTTTTTATGTACATGGGTGCTTTTCATGTTAGTAAATTGTTGGGTAACCTTAGATGGAGGGATGTATTTATCAATGAGACTGGAGTCATGATTTGACTAAGTTGATCCAACAAGTGGTGCTTCTTAGGGACATGAATGAACTGCAGTATTCAGTGATATCGGTGATTTCTTGGAGAAAACTAGTGCCAGATGAGTAAACAGACTCTGCATTTTCTTAGCAGGATGGTAGGACTATTATAGATCAGCAGTCTGTCAACATGCCTACAGGGCCATAGGCTGCCATAGAACTGATGAGAAGATACATTTCCTCAATTGTTTAGGCTAGGTAGGGTGTCTGACTTAGCATGGGAATGTAAGTCTACAGAGGTAATAAATAGAGGTGGAAGATGGGCATCTAATGCAATTCAATCCTGTATTAGATTTTCATGGGAAGTATGGGAATGCTGTTGGAAGCCTAGACAAATTACAGGCCGGAAAACAGTTGGTATTATGGGTCATTAGTTTGTATACTGGGCCACAAAGCAAACAGCTGTGAGGCCCGGGAGATTATTTTTGGGTCTTGAATGAACAGTGTGGGACATTTATTAGCAAAGGCGCACAGGACTGAGCTAGAGTTAATCTGTGAGTATTTAGGATAAGGTGCAGGCACTCTGAAGAATTTCAATGGATTTTGGTTATACATTTAGGAGGTAACAGCCTGGGAGTTGTATCCAAGCACAGGCTTTTGTCATGGATCTTAAAAGATCTTGTGTTGGTTAAGCGGAAATTTCCAGGTATAGTTTTAATGTGGTCCAATGATTATTCTGAGATTACTTTGGACTTTTGACATTAGTTTTAATGTGATTGCATGCTGATTTACACTGATATTGCTGGGAAGTGGCTGTTAGCAAGTGATGTTCTAATGCTGCTAATTACAGAATGGCAGGTTTAGAGGTGTGCTCTATCTTCCTGCCAATACATATTATTTATTGAAAGCTTTGCTTTCTGCATTTATTGTTTGTTGCAAGTTAACTTTGACTTTGCATACTTTCTCTGCAATATTTTTAGCAATAAAGCTAGTTGGATTGTCTATGTTGGTATTTTCATTATGTTGGACCTGTGGTTCAAGGACAAATAAGGTTGACAGTCACAAGGCATTTACATGTCTGAAAATGACAAAGCATTATTAAAAACTGTTGAGAAACATAATCTGTGTATTTTGAGTGGATAAACCAAACAAGAGAGTGTTTACAGTTGCATTTCCAGTCTATGAAAATCAGTAATAGAATATATCATAGTAGAACAATATCTAAAAGATTTGTTTTTGTTATATCTAGACTGCATGACTGCAAGTGTTCACATATTAATGTATACTGAAATTGAGATTAAATCTTAGGAAGTTCATCTAAAAGATTAGAAAATATATCAAGGAACCTATTGTCTACAAAAATAAAAGTGAAGTGAAAGAGATACATGTAAATTAGTTTGATCAGGAGTGTAAGAAAAAGCAGAGAAGTTAAGGAATTTGATGAAAGAATAACCCCCGGATTCACAAATCCTCTGTGTAAGACTAAATAAGTCTTACTCGGAGGCTGCAGGTGAACGGTATGACGTCAGCGTGCCATGAATATTCATGAGGGCACGCTGACTCTACCCCAAGTCTAACACGGACTGTGCAGGAAAGCAGGGGGCTGGTCCGACTGCCGAGCAGTCTAAAGGTCCACGCCCCTGCAAGTGTGTGAAATGCAAAATGTCAACACACAAGAGTGAGTCCGCTCAAATGTCCATGTACCCATCACCACACTCCCTGACATTGTAAACCCCCAGCACGGTTATAAAAAGTAAAACATTATTTTATTTTCTAATTCCTGATATAGCTGCCCGTATTTGTGTGTGTGTGCGCGGGTGTGCCCATTGCTTAGCTGCAGTTAGCAATTTCGACATGGAAGAGCATAATAAGGAATGTTAATGCAAACAATGCCGAATAGTAATAGCATAGTGGTAGAGCATTTGCATAAAGAGGAGGCATTCATGGTTCGAGTCCCACCACCCCATTTCCTATTTTATGTTCAAAATGAGTATATGAAGTAATTCCTAACATAAATGATTAAACTTTTACTAAAAAGCATTGAAATGGCCTATGTATCAGTGAACAAAATGTATATTTATAAAAGAACCCGACATATAATTGTCCACAGTTAAGCAACGCTTTACCCAGTGCAATATAATTGCCCGCAGTTAAGCAACACTTTTTCCAGCGTAATATAGTTGCCCGTAGTTAAGCAGCAATTTACCCAGCACAATGTAGTTGCCCGTAGTTAAGCAGCGCTTTATCCAGCGCAATGTAGTTGCCCATAGCTAAATAGCGCTTTACCCAGCGCAATCGGTTTGCTCGGAGGTGCGCGCCATTCCAAGCAGTGCACAGTCGGGCAACGTGGAGCAATGTAGAGCAAAGTTGCTTAAACACAGCCACACCCCCTAACCTGTCTGGACAGTAGTAAAATAAAAAGCAATGACATGGTTCGAACCCAGGACACTGTGCACCATAATCAAAGCACTGAACCACTAAGCCACAACAGCTTAGGATCAACATCCACTGTTAACATATATATACTTATAGATTAACCATTGCTAAGCAGGTCTGCAGTCAGCCGAGAATTTTCAAAAACGGCCAATCACAGAAAAGTGCAGGAAATGCAGCATATTTAAGCTCCGTAGGTGGGAATACTTGCCATAACTGATTGTAGCTCCCATCTGCAGTTAGAATGTCTGGTGCTGGAGAGGGTACTCACTTTAGAGCACAACGCTGGGGCATCAAGGAGTCAAAATACATGGTTTGGCTCCTAGTCCATCGTCATGAGTCTCGACTCCTGCAGGGCCAGTTCCAAGGGACAGAGTATAAGGCAGAGGCTTGGAACTAGTTGGCTCATGAACTCACCAGTGCCACAGGCGTCCCTTGGACTGGTGAGGAGGTCCATCACCACCATGCAGACCTGAAGAGATGGAAGCAGGACCTACTGAACCAATGGATCCAGGAGGCCCATCATATGCAAGATGCCCCACTACTAAGTAGGTAGCCATGGAATGCAGTATGTAAGACATGCTAATATAGTCCAAATAATGGATAGGTATGTCTCAATATCCCTTCATTTACTTCACAGCTGCAGGTGTCCATGCTGCGAATCAGCAAGCCTATGCAGATAGGCTGCTAAGGCTGTGCCACCAGGCAGGTTAGTAATTATTCTGCATGTATTGTTATATAATATATGTGAGAGAGCATGAAAAAAGTGTAGTAGCCCAATAATACAGCTATAAAATGCCCTGAATAAATTCTCTGCATGTACTCTTATATAACATAAGTCAGAGAGCCAGAAATAGAGTGTAGTAACCCATTAATAAAGGTAAAATGTGTCTGGAATACTATCTCTGCATGTACTGTCATATAAAATAAGTGAGCAAGCCTGAAAAAGAGTGTTGTAACCTATCAATAAAGGGATAATATGTCCTGAATAGGTCTTCCGTATGCACTGTAATATCAAATAAAGGAGAGAGCCTGTAGAAAAGAGTGCTTAATGTGAATAATAAAGGTATAATACTTGGAGTGTGTCTGTGTCACTTACTTAGAAATGTTGTTGTACCCTTGCATTAAATAAATAGTACTGTTGTATTATGTGCTGTCAACCCACAGTTGTGCAATCCCATATAAAGTGGATGAAGGACGTGCCAGTAGCTGTGAAGCATATAACAGTCCTCAACAGTTGTTAAATGGCTGTCATGCATAGGTAAATCTGGCACACAAGTAGCTTGTCAAGGTGTTCCCCAGAAATGTGAGTGTGCTACATGAAATGTAGGGTTCTGTAGAAAATTAAGTGAAAATGTCACGTGAACACATCCAGATATGTAGATACATAAATATAAAAATAAAATACAACTATGTAGCAGTAACATCTGCATCCTGGACAGTTGCTATGTCAGATATAGGTCAGGTATATAATGAACTAGCCAAACCCATTACACAATCTAATGCATGTTGCCTAGTGTAATAATACATGTAGGAGATATACACCTGCAGTCAATAGGAATGTAGTGTAGAGTAAAAGTACTAATAAGATGTTAATGGAGTTTTCTTTTTACACCCTACTCCATGTGCATAAACAATGCAATTCCACACCTCAATGGGTATGTCTAATCTCAAAACATTTGTTTGGACATATGTCCTATTGTTCTATAAAAATCTACATTTACTTTGATGCATGTCCTCTGTTAAAACACCACAGTCTTGGTGATCTGTTGCCACCAATCATCCCTGCATGCTGTTGGAATGTCCACTGTCATTCAATATATGCATGTGTTATGCTTGCTGTTCAACTGTTGTAACCCTGGTGTGTTGTGTTAATCAGAATATTACTGCATGCTGTTACAACTAACTTGGAATGCTGTTGTCTATGTTGTAATTAAACACACCTAATCACAGAACGTATGGGAAGGCCGGTCACAGTGGACCCACCTGTCCCTCCTCAGCTGGTGATTGCACCTGGCACCAGCAGGTCTGGTGCCCAGCCCGGGCTACCCTCCTCCATTGGTAATGTGCCACCTTCGGGTGGAAGTGCTGCAGGGGATGGGGCTCATCCCCCCTGCAAGCGTGGGTGGAGAAGGGCCACCTGTCGCCCTCCAAGGGGTCCAGGTTGTGGTGCGTAGGGAGATCCAGCGTTTAGTCACTGATCCCCTACGCCAGCTCAAGACGAGAGTGGAGCGACTCATGGGTGAGCCTGCCCCTCCTACGCAGCCCCCAGCACAGCAACCCTCGGGTCTGTGAAGGTTCATTGATGACTGCCCATGGGTGGGGATCTCAGTCCCACTGTTACCATCTGTGGGCTCATGGGTTTGCAATTTCCAAACATCCATCCCCGTCAATTGTGTTCATCCACCCCATGTGTCATACTCCACCCCTGTATGCATCTTGTTTGTCTTGTCTGTTCACCTCCCTAACCTACATCCCCAAATATACCTAATTCCTCTACCTCACTTTTCACTCTCTTCTGAAAAAAAAAAAAAAAGGGCAATCTGTACCCACAAAAAAATTATGCCCCATACATAGCTGCCCATTTCGCACACATGTCCGCTGGACATGTAAACTGATAATTATAATTGGCAGTACAACATACTTTGTTGTCCCCACCCCTCTCCCAGGGGTGGAAGGTTTCAAATTTCACTCCAAATTTATTGCATATGCACAGCTGTTGCTGGTAAAGAAATGGGCAGCTATGGACCTTCCCTACACCCGTCCTTCACATCCCGAGCTTGTTTTCCTACTGTCTTTCCCTCTTTGTGCCCCCTTTTTCACCACTTTCCTATCTCCCCATTTTCTTTTCTTTCAAAGAAATTAGTGCGGGGGTTAGCGGGAGTTAGCACTTTTAAGCAGTAGTAAGCGGGTTTAAACGGGTGTGCGCGTGTGTGCACTTAGCTAAGCATCGCGCAAATGCGCTTACAACTGCCTAAAAGTGCCTTAGTCACTCTATGCCAGGGCCCTTGTTCTGCTCAGCTACAAAATGAAACACCTCTGTCAGTCTCAAACCACAGACCTTGGACACACTAGACTGCATGAAGTATCACTAAGCCACAAGAGATATACAATAACTTGGTGCTGAAATAAATATATCATGCATTACAATGAGTGAATGTAAAGGAAAAGATAGGAAGGCCATAACACAAAGCTTGTTCTGTGGATCTTTACCAGCAATTGTTGTGGAATTGCATTACATGAGTGTGATGTGAGAAGCAGCCATTCAAGCAGCAAATAATGTTACAGAGGCAGTTTACAACCCCCACACAGTATCATAGCAATACAAACACTGGCATATCTGATTAGGGCAGAGGCTATACCTCCTAACTGTGACTAGTTTATAGGGATGTCCCTGATTGTGAAACATATTTTAGCTGTGTCCCTCTGAATCCCTCTGAAAAGTACTGACGTCAGTCAGAAAGGTGGGGTATTACACAATGAATACTGACAATAATAACAGTAGACTCCGCTCATACTTCATAAAAGGAGTACTAATCCATATGCACTGCCTCACTCAAGTCTACACTTACTGTCCCTATTATGTGTAAGGTGTACCTCACTTTTAACTACCTATCCCTGACTCCATGCAAAGATGTATCTGAGTGTTCCATAGGCCTGGCAGAGGCACAAACGCACAGGCATATAAGCTATTCTGCTGTTACACACTCTGCAAATAGATTTGGTAGGGCCTCCACAAGCATACCCTTATGTAGGAGTACAACACAGAAATACCAAAGGATGTAGCCATGTACTGGTAGCAACTGACTGTAACAATGCCATTGTACCAGTCCTGAAAACACCTGTGAGTTGCACAGAAAAAGAATAACAGTGTAACTTCTGGCTTCCATCTGGATAGGTTCACAGTTGGGAACTATGCAGACAGACCACCTGTCTTGATAAACTAACAGGTACACACCAATCCTTTAAGTCCAGTAAGATAATATTCACACAATAATACATAATGCTCACTGTATGTAAGCATCCTCCCCCCCACAATTAAAAGATACTTGTGTGTTTAGGGTCTACCAAGTGTGTAGGTAGGCATACTCAGTACTGGAATTGTCCCATTGTCCTGTGAACCCTGTGCTAATGTCAACAATAAAAAACACAAACCCTGCAGAAGTGAGTACATTAATATTCACAGTATAACAGTTCACAAACAGTTCATGTGCCAGAAGAATACTTCTCAATAACCACATTTGTATGGCAGTTAATTCTATGAGTAGAAAAAAAACTACATAGTCACAAAATGTTGTGTAAGCATTTGTAGCGGTGAGTAAAACTCTACACTGATAGCTCTGTACTGGAAGTGCCAACAGTCAGGTCTGAGTACAACATGTACATCACTGTCTACACCTCTAGCTTCATTTATAAGATGTATACAAACCTTCTGACTTACACAACAGTGTCCACAGCAAACAAGCATGGGCTCCACTCTGGAAATCTGAAAGGGCTATGCCTACATACCTTAGCAATTTATAGCATTGGGTTGCTATGACAGTGAGTACTGCAATTACCACACAGCAGGCTGTATGCATTTACCAAATGCTGGGCACCAATTGGTGCAGAGGGCATCACATGCACATGCGCAGATACCTATAAAAGCAGATTGTACTTGCTATCCCCACATGCAATCATTACATTGCACATGTCAGCAACTGTAGAACTACTGGAGAGTAGTGCCAACTGTAGTACTTAATAAGTATATAATTAAGTAACAAATATATATACTTAATTAAAAACTAAAGTTATTAATTAAGAAAAAAAAACTTAATTAATAACCAAAACTTAAACTTAAGTAAAAATATTTACTTAATAAAAACAAAAATTGTCAAAGCATGCACAGATGGACCTGAAAGGGACAAACAGGTATGTAACAGTTTGTAGTTACCGGCAAGTAGTAGATGTTTATGAATAGTACTGTACATTCTCTGAAACATGCATATGTGGCAGCAGTAGGTATGTATGCACTGATGCCATGCATAACTACTGCCATGGAGAAATTAGTGTGTAGCTGTGTGCAGTGGGACATAAATGTGACATATGTAGCTCAGCATTATATGTCAAACATCTGAACATGTTATCCATGGTCTGTACAGTACTGTGTTTAATGGCAGTTTGGGGGAGTAGCGCAAACACCTATCTAAACCTGGATGTGACAGAGTAAGACATGCATGATAGTCACATAATGTGTAGCTTAGCATTGGCAACTGATGTACCAGGCTAGTATAGTAATGTAGCATGTGCGGCTATATATACTCCCTGTACTATTATTGTATGTACACATGTGACAACTGTCCATGTTGTAGCAAGGCCCAACAGGTCATCCGTGAGGTGTATGGACTTACAACCGTGTGGACCCTGTGTGTGTATGGCACACACATATGGAGATATATATATATGTGTCTGATATATTAGCATCTGAATATGTGCATAGAGCAAGAGACATACTGCAACTGTTTGTGAAGGGTGGACATTTATATGTTGGTGCAGGTTGTTATGTGCATATTTATATGTAGATTGTAGTGTGTGTCAAACAAGACAGCATACAGTGCTGGCATATGACATGTGGTGTTTAAACGCCGTGGCTATGATTTGTTAGGTTATTAGTCTTCCAGCTAGGGTGTCCTGCTAAAGATACATGGTCTGAGAATACCTTCCATGCATTCCGCAAAAGACTGTGCAATATCATTACATAACTGTATCCCTCTCAACCTTTGCATAATTGATATTCCCACCATGAAAGGTGGACTGTATATGTGCCGATATGTATATCTATATGTACACCAATGGATGTTCATATGTATGCTCAAGCTCAATGTTGTACACGTATTGCCATCCCTGTTGTTAAATACCCTGTACCCATGAACTACCACATAGGTGGCAGTCTACTCAACACCAAAAGTGTGATAAGAGACTACAGGACACAGGTGGACAGTAGTGTCCCTTTTGATAATCACAGTGCCACACTAGTCATATAAACTGAGTACGGTCCACATGTCATCAGAAAAGGTGTGTCATCCATGGAAATAGAGGTCAGTGTTCCACTCTACTCATCAGTCATAACACCCATCATAGAGTACAATGGCCCTGTTGGTATGTACCTCAGAAGACATCCACAGCAGCTATAGACGCCAGACACATACCTCACAAAGAGTATTACCAGACTCAAACAGATGCCCTATGTAGACTGTTTTACAAAACCACAGCTACACTGTGTCGCATACCGCCTACCCAGAAGCTACCTCTGCCTAACATACAAAGCTATGCCAAACCCACAGGTGTTGGACATGCTCCATGTAAACAGATGAAACTCCATACAAGCTACACACTGTACTGATCTAAACCTTGTAATGTCAAAAAGCAGAACATGCTTGAGTGGTACATTAGCATCTCAGACACATACCATACTCTGTAACTAACTTCCTATCAATAGCAAATGAAGGTCCTCATTAGCAGTTGCCATGAATACACATGATGATTGGATGTGAGATAGGAAACACAACCCAGGAATCACCTCTGTGGCTGTGCATGACAGGGGCACATGAACCTACATTACATGGGTGTTGAAGGGCAGAGTACCATATGGCTAGGCTTCCATAGGCCCTACGGATAATAGCCTATTAGCTACCTAGGACCTGATACACACATGCATGTACCTGTTGCATTACTTGCTATGTGAGGTTGGCTGGGTGTGATGGAGAATGTGTAGGTGAATGTGTTAAAGATGTGTATATGTGTGATAGCCTAGTGGGAAACTGTGTATATCATGGTATGTAGTGCTGTAGCTCTAATCCCAGCAAAAGATATGCATGCTATTGCTAGGCAGGAAAATCAGTATGGCATACGGTGTGACGTAGTCCCATGGTGTTGACTGGAGTGTGCCGTTGTAGGCTAAAGCAGTACATGTATGCTTATTGATTGTTAACACTAGTGAATACAAATCCCGTATGAACTGTAGTAGTACCTGAAGCTGTAGGCCTAAACAGCACAGTATGGTTTATATCCACATTGCTTGGAAACATTGTTTAGTTTGTTACCTGTAGTCCTCACACATTACATACCTCAGGCATGAGGCTTTGTAAGTGCTGACACACAGTACTGTATGGTATGCAGGTAAAACTAATCTGTGTTGCCATACCTATGTATCTTGTACGTATGTCTGATGTGTGTGTGGGTATGCCTGTAACATGACCTCGGTGGTATGTGTGTCACATGATATAAGTGCATATCTAGCAACATGTATAGTGTAGTACAGCAGTATGCCACCTATAGTGATGAATGTGCACATATGTTACTGAGGAGTTTGCTATCAACAAGTAGCATGGTGTACTGGTAGTACTGTAACTGTACTTTACATTCATTTCAATGGATGACAAATGTCTGTATACCTTAGCTTCATAGACACCTCCTGTGGCTAGGTGGTTCATTGTGTCACATACAGTGTGCCATGTACTGTTGTATAGTCTTAAATACTGGTTTCACTTTGTTGCTGTGCAGAACATGGTTTGGTATATAGTATGTGCCAGGCACTGTCAGGCAGTTGTGGGCTGAGCAGTCATATGTGGTATTAAAAGTGTGTATCTACTGACAGCCAATATGTTGCTAGTTATGGCATTTCATTGATGTCTGTACTTTAGAATGTTAAGTGTGCCACATGACTTGCTCACAATTACTGTTTTATTGTCTTCCAGGGACATGTCTCACAACAGGAAACCTGCGTATTCCCCTGAGCAGGAGGAACTCATTGATTGTAGATGGCCTCATACAGCATCACAACATCCTGTTCTCCAGAACCAGCCAGGACCAACATGGGTGCACTGCACTGTGGCAGAATGTTGTCCATTGGGTGAATGTTGTAGGCATGCATAACTGGATTTATGAGCAGGTATGCCATCACTTTGGTGATTTAATCAAACATGTCCGGCAGCATGCCTCCGATGTCCACAGACAACAGCTTGCCACAGATGGTGGTGCAACAACACATCCCCCCTCACCAGAGTGGAAGAGCTACTCCTCAGCGTGGTGGCTCCTGGCCAACCAGTACAACAGACCTGTGTCATCATGGAGGCTGGAGTCACCCAGCACGTCAATACAGAGCGTGCAGGTAACATGGCATATCTGTAGACCACTGTTAGCTCAATTGTTAGAACATGCATTTATCAGATGTGTACTGTGTATTCAGAAGATGTGGAGCCTTGTGTCATGCAATACTGATAATTTGGGACATTATCTGTATGCCTGTGACTGTCACCTCATGCACTACTGTAAAATTGCAAACGCACAGCAGCAATGCCATAGTTGTTGACACTGACAAACTGTCTCATATCCTTGCAGGTCCCTCTGGTGTGATAGCAAGACAGCAGACCCATGCTGGTGAGTGTTCTCACTGTGCATGTCATAGAAGAGTTGTAGGCCATATGCACATGTTAAACACCTACACATAGTGCATGCTCTGCATGTTCTCTGTGGGACTATGCACATCCCAGTAACATGAGTAGCTGCCTCAAACACATGCAATACACAGAGCATCCCAACCAATTGGGGTACATTGTAGTGGACATTTTTATAGGCAGAGTCAATACACATGCACACAACATACACCACTTTGTCATATGCAGTATGTGTTAATATGATACACATGGCATATGTAGACACCTGCTGTAAGGTCATATTCCAGTATCCCGGATGTCATCAACACAGCACACCTACTATACCTGAGTGGTAGAGGCCTATCATGGGGCAGTGTGACACGCGTCAACACACAACACAGTCATGTTAGGCAATGCTCCCTATTGAACACCTGACATGCCCATGTAACAACTGGCTGTGAAAAGGTAAATGTAGCCAAAGTGGTGCAGATCAGGTATAGCAAGATAGTTGCCCATGTGACATACATTAGTGGCCTTGATTGACCACATGATGCTGCCTGATGATGGCTCATGGTACTACACTACATCCAGTTACAGTAACTAGAGTACTACACATAGCATTCATTGTTATACACCTGACATGTGTGTGCATCCGGCCATGGTATGTATACCTATGAGTGATGGTGCACAAGACATTGGAAAGCATTTCAGACTTGCACTGCAGTGTTGTGTCCATGTACATATTGTGTTCCAGGGTGAGGCCAATCATTGAACAACACACATGCATCAACGACATGTATACTGTTATCAACAAGGACTCTCTACACTCGCACTGCATGCTGTTGAGCAACACACATCCTGCATGCTGACACATGTGATAGGACTCTTTGGCTTGTGATACTGTACTCCACCATCAGCCACTAATGAATATGTTCCATATTGTTGTTGGTGTGTGTGTGTGGGTGTGTGTGTGTGTGTGTGTGTGTGTGTGTGGCAACTTGACTGAGTAGTGTATTTGTGTGCATGTGTGCCTGTGTGCCTGTGTGCATGTTTGCATGTCTTCATGTGTTCATGTGTGCATGTGTGCATGTGTGCATGTGTTCATGTGGGCATGTCTGCAAGAGTTCATGTCTGCATGTGTGCATGTGTTCATGGGTGCATGTGTGCATGTGTTCATGTGTGCATGTGTTCATGTGTTCATGTGTGCATGTGTGCATGTCTGCTAACATCCTGTACAAATGGTAAAGTGTGTTTCCTGTCTCCCTCTCACAGGTGCAGAGGTATTGTTGGATGAGTGCAGCAGGGAACCTGACGTCACTGCCACAAATAGTGAACATGATGATACATGTGTTGTGGCACAGGCAGGTTTGGGAGGGTCTGTCACTGGTCCACCAATCGACAGTACACAGCTTTCCACCCCATCTATGCACACATACATACTGCCAATACATCCCTCAACTCCAATGGCCTTAGCTGAGGAACAGCATATGGTAGGCATTGACCAGGACAGTCTGGTATCTATGGCACATGCAACCCCACACAGCAACCATGCCCAGACACCTGGAATAGTGCCACATAGGCATATGTCCAGGGGTTCTAGTTGGAGCCCCGCTGGTCGTAATGCCCCTGGCAGACGTGCCTGCACAGGTCTCACAACCTCAGGTATGTTCCAGGCTGTAATGCAAGCACAGGCATGTATGGAATGGTACACCAGGCAGGGACTAAGGGTGCAGAGGGCTCATAACACTGCTATCAATAACAGTATCCGTGACCTTGTCGGTGCCATCCGTAATTACACCGATGTCATTGATAGATGTTGGGGGGAGACACTAGATGTCCTCCGCAATGTAATGTCCATGTGACAGGACAGTGCAGGATGGCTGAGACATCAACATGGACATATGCCAGCAACATCATCAGCTGGCAGTCATCGCGGATGACACACAAGTCCCAGCCGCTCCCGTAGTGGCAGTACCAGCCCCAGCAATGTTGTGGCTTGGCTGTCGGTAGACCATCCAAGATGACCATGTGCACATGGCTCTGGCCAGTCCCAGCAGGGACATGGGTCCAGTCAACATCCCTATGCCTCTGACGATAGTACCCAGTCTGGCTTAGTACTCGATACTGTCCGTGTCCCCCCTGCCAGGCACAGGTACTGTGTCCATAGCCAGAGACAGTGATCTGTACAGCCTGGCAGGTACAGTCTGTGGCTGTCCCTCAACCTCCCATATTTGGCAGCCACAAGGGGGAACTGTGTGCATGCAGACACACACACATAAAACCAACACCTAGGGCTAACACATACACACACACATTACATCAGCACTGACCCATACTGTACTGTTGTCCCTCACACACACACACACACACACACACACACACACACACACACACACATACATGTCGATTGGATGGGTCATTGCCGGGCTCTGGCAAACCAATAACACACCCTGTGCATATGATGAAACTGTGCCACCTCCTGTCATCTGTGACATTGATGCAGGAACAGGCTAACATGGTGCTGATGCACAAGGTGACCTAATAGCAGTGTAGCAATGTTAGCATGTTGTCAACAGTAAAGTGTAATGATATCCTTGTAGGTATATCTGAGCAGGCATGATGCATCAAAGCTATGATTATCAATGTAGTATTGTTTACACCAGTGTTAATTCCAAACATGGATTGTCCACCCATGTGCCACTTGGCTGATGTGTGTGGTACTGGCAGCATGTGTTGGTGAGTGGACGTTATGTGTGTGATGTGTGCAGTACAGATTTGCAAGTGTACATTTGTGAACATGGTGGAGGTGCACTGTCTGCATGTACATGCATGGTGGACACATGGGAAGGGTGACATGCCCTGTATTACACAGTGTTAACACTTCATATTTCCTACTGGAGTCCAGTATGCATTTTACTACACATATGTCACAACTTGGGTACACATGTGTGTATGACATAGTATGACACTATGCTGTGGGTGATACTGTTAATATCGGTCATTGGTTTGCATTCTGGTAGTGTACATAACCTCAACAGCCTGATTTTAACCAATCGTTAGATAATGTCTTGACAACTGACACACAGCTGTAGGATACACAGTAGCATTTGAATCCTTCCGGTACTGTACTATACCAGTTACCAGTGGTATTGACCGCCACACATTCCCGTGACCACTCCTGTTTGGCATGTGTCCATCCTAGGTACAAGCAGACACACTAGGGATATGTCTGTCCACATCTGGTAATGCATACAGTGGACTACAATGCATTCTCCGGATCAGACACTTATCCTCCACAAGGGTATCATACAGACAGATACCTGTTGACAAACCCATGCTGAGATGCTATGAGCCAACTATAGCATAGTCATCCACATTTACTATACATAGTATCCTGACAGTACCACATTGGTAGTAGCCCACAACATGTAGCAGGGGTACCGACTTGTACATACAGCCACATGTGATGTCATCTGTCCTTTGATATTCACATTCCCAAAGGTATGCTGATGTCCCTCAGTGTATCACATACGCAATAAGGGGTCTGTATGCATATGCACTGAGTTGTTGTACACCTATAATGAATGCCCATTATTGACAGACTGTGTTGTGTATGAACATGTCTGAAATATGCCCCAGGCATAAACCCTGACTCACACTATTCTATAGAAACTGTCATGTGTGTGTGTGACACAGATGACCTAGGGCACAGATCACTACAGTGGCTGGACTTGTCACATACATACATATGTGACCTACAGTCTGAGAAGCAGCAGCACCAACTGTCAATGGTAACAGATGTATTTGTGTTGAAAGAAGGCTTCACACCTATGAAGTGATTGAGGTCACATGCACATATATGTCTTGGCCACACAGTTGCCAATTGAAGTCACATGTACATATGTGTATTTGCCACAGATACCTGAAGTGTGCAATGCACATACTGTTGTTTTACTGATATGTCATACAGTAGTAAAAGCAAACCCCACAACACATTGATCAACAGTGTCACACACACACACTCAGCAATTGCAGGATTCAAAACCCTATCTAACTATGTTATGATACTAGAGAGATATGCATTAACACGATGCACTATATGCTTTACTGGGAGTTTTTATTTCCACTGCTGTATTTCTGGGATACTGACATCATCAGACCTGCCAAAGAGGAATTTACCTCTTTTAATGTGTTTTCCCAATCTTCAAAAAGGCCACTCCTCTCAAAGGAAATTACACACACACATATACCTCCCACAAACAGCAATTTCAGGATTCAAACCCCTACCTAACTATGCTATGATAGTTGAGACATACGCATTAACACGGTGCACTATATGCTTTATTAGGTGTTTTCATTTCCACTGCTGTATTTGTGGGATACTGACATCATCAGACCTGCCAAAGAGGAATTTACCTCTTTTAATGTGTTTTCACATTCTCCAAAAAGGCCACTCCTTTCAAAGGAAATGACACACACACTCCACAATTGCAGGATTCAACCCCCTACCTAACTATGTTATGATACTAGAAAGCCACACATTAACACAACGCACTACATGCTTTACTGGGTGTTTTCATTTCCACTGCTGTATTTGTGGGATACTAACATCATCAGACCTGCCAAAGAGGAATTTACCTCTTTTAATGTGTTTTCACAGTCTCCAACAAGGCCACTCCTCTCAAAGGAAATCACACACACACATACACCCCCACACAGTGATTGCAGGATTCAACCCCCTACATAACTATGTTATGATGCTAAAGAAATAAGTATTAACATGACGCGCTATATGCTTTAGTGGGAGTTTTTATTTCCATTGCTGTATTTGTGGGATACTGACATCATCAGACTTGCCAAAGAGGAATTTACCTCTTTTAATGTGTTTTCACAGTCTCCAAAAAGGCCACTCCTCTCAAAGGAAATCACACACACTCATATACCTCCACACAGCAATTGCAGGATTCAAACTCCTACCTAACTATGATACTATAAAGATATGCATTAACATGACACACTATATGCTTTACTCGGTAGCTTCTATTCTCCTGCTATATTTATAGTATGCTGACATCATCAGACTGGACATGGTAATGTCTGTGCACTTTGTTTTATGCAATCCCAGGAATGAACCATGTGGTTCAGCAGGTGTTAACAGCTTGAACAGGACTCCCCAATTCTTAGCTTGTGTGATCTATCTGTGGACAAATTGCCATTCCTTCATATGACAATACATATGTATGCACAGATTGTTGGTTTTGTGGATACGACATGTGTCTGGGATATTGATGAAGGGCTATTCAAAGTCTATGTGGGACGTGTGTAGCTCCTTTCAGTGATGTATGTCCTGGGTGGCTGCCTTGAAAACAGTCTAGCAGGTTAGTGAAACATGATCTTCCCATGAACATACCACAGTTGGTTGGGTTGTGTGTTTGTCGGATTCCACTAGCTCTGTTTATGACTGCAATCACGATGGACTCCATGGCCTTGCAGTTCAGACTTCATAGGCTTATAGGACTATAGTTCCTATGGTCTGTTGTGCACCAATACTTGTGGGGTGTGCCATATGTTGCTGTAACACATTCAACAGTTTCAGATCCTATAGAGAGGGTGAGCCTCAACAGACTGTTCAGGTGCAGAGTCTGTTTGTTCTGTAGTTCACTTATGACACATATGGGGAAACAATGTTATTCAAGTGATGCCATGTTTTCGGCTTTGGGAGGAGCTGTTTACCCATTCTACATGTAATATCTCCTGGTATGATGATAGGGCCTTTTGTCAGTGGGAGATGGGTATGTATGTATGGGCCTGTCTGACAGGATGTTGGCATTGTCAGTCAGGTACGGTTGGCCCTGACTCAAGACATATATGAGTGTACATTGCTATTTATGACATAGCTGAAGGAGGTGTCATGGTTCTGTCTGGACTCCTTCGCAGATAATCTTTCCAAAACACCGACAAACCTGACCACTAAACCCGTTATACTCTTTTACACACTTAACACCCTACTGATCCTTTGTGATCAGTCAACAGAGTATGTCATCATAACATCCTGGCATGTCCAAAGGTCGGTTTCGTGTGTACTCTCCAGTCCATCTGGTGCATATTTGAATTTTGATGCAATGTTACAACTGCCTTATGTACACAGATGACCCTCTCCTCCTCCCAACAAACTCAGATATATGTGAGAGATGCAACTATATAGACAAACAGGAGGCTGAGCTCTCTCGACCCTTGACTGGCACAGTCTATCAGGTCATGAAGGTAACCACACACACCACAAATCCAGTCTCACATAGACCTATAGTGACAGTAAACCAAATACATTACCACACAAAAACATACTCGGAGGCTCTAAATAAACTCTGCCTAAGCAGCAGAGACCTCCAAAACAGACACCCAAACAACTGCTACCCCACAACAATACCCACATATCACATAGTTCACAAAGTCAGTGTGCCACACAGTCACTGCCCTTAGGGCTAAACAACACACCTAATACACTTGTAATAGGTAACTCTAATTGTCAGACACACGGACATCCCACTCACCAGGCTGAACAAGGAGAAGGTCACTTTGAGCTGTCTGTCAGGTGCCAGGATCTGCCACATAACACATGCACTCAGGTCACTCCAAAGCAAGTACAAATATGACTCCATCATTGTCCATGCTGGTGTGAAAACCCTCAGACATTCCTCCCTGGACTACATGACAAGAGACATAGAGGAGCTCTCTGATCATGTAGCCCAGCCCAGTATGACCCTGACCTTGTGTAGCATCTTACCCTCACCAAGAATGATGTCACAGTATACAGACAAACTGATCACTTTTAACAGTTGGCTAACATATTGGCGTCATTCAAAGGGGATCCAGTGTCTGTCATCCTGGGATGACATGCCCGACATGCCACGTATCTTCACTATGGACGGCTTGCACCTGTCACCCCTAGACTTTCAAGTACTGGCTAAGGCTCTTGCCACCCCCATAGTGGCTTTTTTAAGCGAGGCTCAAAAGACAAACCCACCTCCATAGATGTTACAAGGTTAAAGAAACCAAGGGTAATACTGTTCAACACCAGATGTCTAACCCTCAGAATGCACACACACTCAGGACTCTCCTCAGTATGGAGAATGTCGATATCTGTGCAGTAACACACACCTGGTTCAGGCTCCCGAAAGCACACCAGCACTACCAGGTTATACTACATACCATGCTTTTCGGACACAAGACTCGGACCGGCCAACAAAAATAGGGGGAGTATTCATATACATTGCACATACACACACCTCCAGGTTAGTAGCACTGCACGAAGCATCAGAGACCATACATGTGTAAATAACAGTGGGCAAGACTGCCTTTCAGTTTCTAGACTGCTACAGACCACCCTCCCGAACTCAGGAACACCACTCGGTATTCCTGGGAGCACTGGAGAATATGAAGGTCTCTCCAAACACCATTATATTGGGTGACTTCAAATACACAAACATTGACTGGGAATACTACTCAAGCACAAACACCCTCGCACAACAGTTGCTAGGATTTATAGACTCAAATGCTATGGCACAACTGGTCACCACACCCACAAGAGGGGAAAGCATATTGAACATGATCATCACCAACATGGGGACTCTATGTTCCACACCAGAGGTATACCCCTCATTGGTAAGGTCAGACCATACATTTATCTCACTGGGCATACATATCTCATACAGACCCCCATCCTAGGTAATCTCGGTGAAGATCTTCTCAAAAGCAAACGTCACACTTCTCAAAACCAAGGTGGTATCCGTCAAAGACCCTGGGACAGTGGTAAATATGGCTCAGACCACTGAATCCTTTACAAACACATTCTATGGACACCTACTGGAATGCATGGATAGTGCTATCCCAAATAACAACAAGACTCACTCCTCAAAAGGCAGGGGACCTGTCTGGTGGATCACGGCCATTAATAAGCTATACAATGAAAGGAGGAGGCTACTACATGATACAGCACAATCCCAAAATATTCTGTGAGTTATTACAGTTCTGAAGAAGCTCACAGTTGGTGAGTGAAAGCACTTAATGTTGTTTGCATTAAAATCATTTTATTGTGAATTACAGTTGCAGACAGTGGTTTGTTCTACCCATGTCAAAGATTTTAGCTGACTTCTGGTGTGTGGATAAGCGATTTGTGTGACGTTCTGTATCGCTGTGACGTCTAATTCTGTTGTTGCAATGTGGTTAGACAAACCTTCTATATAGCCCACCTTATCCCATAAGGTTTCACATCTAGATCAAGTGAGGTCATTGTGCCCCTATACTCATCAGGCCCATGCTTGGATACAATGCCCCATTTCGGATGTACCTTACCCGACAACTGCAGCAACTGTAATGGCCACAAAAGTACCTCACCAAGTAGATCTAGAGACTCACACAGATGCCCTGCGCAGTTTGGCTAAAGTAACCCCAGCTGTACTCAGTCACTTACCGCCTACTCGGATACAATCTGTGCCTGTTGTTTAAAGCCATGTCCATCCCAGAATTAATGGACATGCTCCACCTCAGGATATCTGAATCCCTTAGAGCTACACGCTCTGGGGACGTAACCCTCAGCACTGATATTAATAGGACATGCTGGATGGACAGATTCCTATTCCAGAGGCTCCACTCACTCTGGAATGAGATCCCAGTCCCGCATACACAGAGACCCCCACTGACCACTTACAGGAGACATCTTGACAAGTGGATGGGTGATCGTATGTTTACCCCTGGGATATCTTCTGGGTCCCTGCTAGACAGAGGCACAATAAACTAAACATAAGTGGGCTATCTTGTGTGACCTACTATTCACAGGCACAGTCTACTAATCTAACAGGGTTGCGAAAGCCAAACACACTCTGGCTAGGCTTATACATGCCCTAGGGCAGATAGCCTAGTATCAACCTCTGAACCTATGATAATGTTCAGGATGTACATTGTTTATTGATGATACTGATTGCAGGTTTTGTTTCTTCTTTGCTTTCTCACTTTCTATGAACAACCTAAGTATCTGCAGAACATATTTGATTATGACAGGGTTCCATTATATTATATATGTGTCTGTTGTCATATAACTGTGTGCACAAGGCAGATTGGTGAATAGTGAGAGGTTACTGGGTTAACACACTTAACTTCCAGATATGTGTGGCCCACTGCTGTACTCAGACATGGCCTAAGTGTGTGAGCATGCCCAGTTCAGCCTTTTAGTGTTTTGTTGCCTGACATTTCTCTCATTTATTGAAGTATGTGAGCATGCCCATTGTGACCTTTCAGTATGTTGCTGTCTGAGGTCCACTACATTTGTTGATGTGTGTGAACATGACCAATATTAACATTTATACTATATGTGTGTTGAAAATCAGGATCTATTCTTATTGCAGGGCTCACCTTTGTGTCATAACTTGACAGGGATTATGCTGTGCCTGCAGGGTTTCCATGAGATACTTTGCATAGACTTATCAACATTTCTTCATACAGGCTGACCACTGATGTACTGCCATGGTTTAGTGGTTCAGTACTATGACTATAGTGCACAGTATTCTGGGTTCGAGGACTGTCACTGCTTCATATTTTCATACTGGGCAGACCAGACTGCTTCAGGAACAGTGAAGCAAATATGACCATGTTTACCTGCTTTTGCTGAACTATGCCCAACTTTGACCAAACTTGCACAACATTGCTCAATGTTAACCAACATTGCTGAACGCTGCCCAATATTGCTCAACATTGCCAAAAGTTGTGCTACTTAGTGTGTGCAATTTTGTTTACATATACTAAATAGTGGTAAGAGCTGTTTAGCACTGCTTTATATTGCTTAACACATGGCAATCATGCCTCAGGTGGCGCTGCAGGGCTGCCTATGCCGGATGCACATACTACACTCCCTATACACGTTTGTTAACAGGTAGTGTCAAGTTAGATATCCATTTTACTATATGTGTGAGTCAGAGTGAGGTATCATTTCCAGGGTTCCTACTGAGCCAGTGTATATGCTATGCGTTGCCTCTATGTCAAGGCCAAAGCATACTGGGCACGCCTCCTTCTGCCTACTGGGGCAGGCTCAGGTTGTTCCTACTCCAAGTCACGCTCTGCTTCTGATGGCCTTGGCAATGGTGGGGGGCTGTTTGGCCCAGCCCTATACTTCTCCTGCTACAGCTATTTTCGCAGGATCATATTATGTAGCATAGCACATACCATGACTATTTGGGTACATGTAGTTGGTGAGTACTGCAAGGCTCCACCAGATGTGTCCAGGCACCGGAACTGTGACTTGAGCAGCCCAAACACACACTCGATTACATTTCATGTTTGTGCGTGTGCCTCATTATGGCGTTCCTGTTCAGGGGTGTGTGTGCATTTCTGATGGGTGTCATCAGCCACGGCTCGAGTGCATATCCAGCATCCCCCACTAGGTGACCATGAGGGATGTCCCCATTGGCAAATGTCTGGTACAACTGTGTCAGATGCCACATATGGGAATCATGGTAACTTCCAGGGCAGCCAGCACACACATTCATTATTATGCCCTGGGCATCACACACAACCTGGCAGTTGATGGAGGGGAAACCCTTGCAGTTATAGTAGACCCTACCCCGCTCACCAGCTGGTGCTTTGATGCATATATGCGTGCAGTCTATTGCACCCACTACCTCAGGGTATTCTGCTATTTGCTGGAAGAGATGCATATTGCTGGCCAATACCTCACGGGAATTGGGGAAATATACATGATCATCAACATGTGCTGACATGGCATTCAGGAACTGGTGCAGTACCCTGGATGCTGATGCCTGTGAAATCCCCATCATATCACCAGTTGGTCTCTGGAAGGTACCTGTTGCTAGTATTTTTAGGCCAACACATACCTTGGTTTCCACTGGGATGGGTTCCCCTCTGTTGGTTCTGTGTGTGAGGTGTGGCCTGCACAGCTCACCAATTTGCTGCATGAGGTCTCTGTCCACTCTATAGCGATCCACTATCTCCAGCTCATGTAGCCCCTGGTAGGTTACCCTGGGCCTGTACACTCTTCTTCATCTCCTCACTGTGGGTTGCTCAGCAGCATTCACATTGTCACCACCCTCAGCATGTTGCATATGTCGCCTTATAACAGCAATGGCAGCCCCTAACATTTCTTTGTCTCACTAAAGCTTTTTCAGTTTTCACTTCTATTAGCTTACTGCAGTGCTGCAGTGTCTCTGAGAAAAACATAGTGGAAAATTGTTTGCTGAGTTTTAAGTGCTGGGCTGGGCTGGGTTAGTGTATTGCCTGTGTAATTGCCTGATTTTGATTGTTTTCTCCTGCTAGCTCTGCTAGTACTCCCTGGTTAACTTCCTACTATTTGTTGTGCTTCCTTTTCCCTTTCTGTTTCCTCAGGGGGCAGCGCCGCGCAAACAAGCGCACACCAGCTCACACGCACGCACACATGCTTACATGGACTACAACTTGCTTATTCTTGCTAAAACAAGCGCACACAGGTGCAAACGCACTTACACAACTTTAAACAACCTTAAACATGCTTACTCCGGCTTAAACGCGTGCACACAGGCACACACGCGCACACAGTCTTACTCAGATGTACGGGTGCGCACCCCCATGCAAACACATTGCAAGCACTTCTACAAGAAACTTTAGTGTTATCCATGGCATACACCTTCAATTTCTTGCCTTTAGCTAGGGTACCTGTTGACACACCTCTTCCAGTGATGAGTAACTGACAGCAAACACATGCCACTCTACTCCAATGAGCTTCACTTCTTTCAGAAATACCCCCCTCATGATGTCACCTATCTTCTACTCTGATACTCCCCTTATCCTACTCCTACACTCCACTGACTGTGCTCTTTTGCTGTGTAAACTTGGGATTCACTATCCTTACCCTCATTTGCATAGCATTGCCTACTAATGCTTGGTTAAATCTCTTAGACTGAGCTTCCCCCCTTAGCAACCTCTACTCAGTAGCCATGTTGTCTTCGGCCTGCCATTCCCTTACATTGTATATTAGGAATTACTATAAAATCCACATTTGTGGATTTTAATTATTGGTTTTCTGTTTTTTAGAGTGCAGCACGTTTGCGCGGTGCTGCGCTACGCTTAAACATCGGTGATCGGGATAAAAAAATAAATTTATTTTAATTTTGCATCGGTGAACATTGTCAATGGCCATATTTTTGGCCATTGGCATGCTTCCTCAACTGGATGTATCCTTTTTTTGGAGCTGTCAAGGCTCCGTTTTGCTATATGCAGAACCGTACTCAGTTGTCAATGGAGAACATTTCTGCAAATAACACTACTCTTACTCGGACAGGTTCGAGTTTCCTGGATCGCAAATTTACCTCATTTGCATAGCTTTCACCTGCAATTGAGGTAATTTGCATATCCTAGCCCTGTCCGTGTAAGATTTGTTTTAGGAGC
>NC_056744.1:272293355-272365855 GCF_019279795.1 Protopterus annectens
AGAAGATATCTATATATATATATATATATATATATATATATATATATATATATATGGGTGTATGATGAATCAACAAAAGTATGTTTCTTTGAAATGTCATTTCATGACCCCATTTTTCCAAAAGTGCATTTATCTGAAAATGTACTTTTGCAAAAAAACGGAACCACAACCCCCCCCCCCAAAAAAAAAAACAAAAGCAAACACAGTTACACAGGGGGAAGCCTCACCGCATGTGCCGAAGCACCCCCACTACTTATATATTCTAATTCCAAGATTGCACTACAATGGGGAAAAGGGAATATTCCCTTTTCCTCACTGTGCTGCAATCTACAACAACCCCGGTTGGTTTTCCTTTATCCAGTTTTTCACGAAAGTGCATTTTTCTCCTACAATCGCATCTTCACACTACCTTTTTTATGCTCAACAGTCCCTCTGCCTGCCCTGCTGTCACCTTCCATGTTGCTCTCTACTCTCCCTCCTGGCCTCTCTGGAGAGCTGATCAGCATCTTCTCTCAGTTTATAAACCCAAAAGGAATATTGGCAAACTACTTTACAAACACGCAGTCTCACTAAATTGGAACAAACTCCCTCTACACATAAGATCCAACCTTTCCTTTCCCTGTTTTAAAATGGAGCTTAAATCCGACCTACTAAACTTGAAATTATGCCATTGCCTTGACCATACATAGTCTTAGCTTGTCCTACTGTATAACCTTTTGCATCTCCTAACTTTCTTTCTCTGTTGTAACATCTAACCTCGTAAACCCTCAGCTCTACCACTATAGCCCTACTATAGCCCCCTCCTTTCTCTCCACCCTCCCATTCTCCACACTATTTATCCCCGCCACTTCCTGTCAATGTCTGTATATTTTCCTTTTGAACAATGATTATCCTTTTGTTTTACTCTTATATGTAGTAACTTTAGACCACTGCTATCAGTGCAACCCTTAATGTTCATCGTTTTTTCTTTTGTTTTTCTCTTTATAATTAATCTCGTATTTGCATTGTTATTTTTAATAGTTTTTGTCCTGTATGTTTATCTTTCCTTGCGCTTGCTGGGGCTCTTTCCCCTTGGGTCTCCACTGAAAATGAGTTGCTTACTATCAAAGCAATGCAGATAGTTAATAGCCTTTTCCTTTTTACAATTATTATGTATTGTGATTGTTATTTAATATTTGTATATTGTCACTTTATCTTTACTTATGTTTGCTGGGGCTTTCCCCCCCCCCCCCGGGTCTCCACTGAAAATGGGTTTGTTTGCAAACTTAGTTGGACTAAACACATTAACAAATGTGAAATAAATAAATAAATAAATAAATAAATAAATAAATAAATAAATGTACTTTTGGAAAAATGGATTTGTGAAATTACGTTTTGAAGAAATAATAAAAATAATAATATTAATAATTGCTTTTACACAAATACACGGCCACTGCAAACCAAGTCAGTGGTCATTGAGCAATGATCCTGTAACTGATGGATGCTTTTCTAACCAGTATTTCCCCTTACTCATAAATCCAAAAAGATAGCCAATATATATCTATAGATATAGAAATAGATATAAATGTAGATATGCACTAATTTTTAATAGATGCAGATACACACTATTTTTTAATTGTGGTGAAAATTAAATAAATGACTTCAGTAGTGCATTTCAGTTGGCACATGCACTGCCTCACCTAACCATAGCAGTGATTTCATAAATGTGATCATCTCAGTACCTTTTGCATTCAAATATAACTTGCCCCCAAAAAAGAAATAGCTACTTATTGTCTACACTTCTGATGACTGATTATAAAACAGGTGAAAGACATGGGGCAGGATTCACGAAGCCTCCGTGTAAGAGTTACAAGGCTTACACGGAGGCTGCAGTTAAACGGTGTGATGTCAGCATGTCATGCATATGCATGAGGGCATGCTGAATCACACCTAAGGCTAACATGGTCCGTGTAAGACAGTAGGGGGGTGTGTCCGTAGGGCGAGCCCTGCAAATGGACACGCCCCCAGAAGAGTAAAAGTCCCAAAAGTAAACGCCCACGACAGAGTCCGTTGAAATGTGAATAAACACAACACAACACATGCCCCCACAGATTATGAACATAAAATGTATAAATGAACATCTTATATTTTTTTTTATAAGTTGTAAAGATGTTTGCCCGTGAGTGCGCTCATTTGCGGGGGCGTGCCCGGTGCTTAGCCACAGTTAGCAGTCAGTGGAAAAGCATATAAGAATTAAATATGCAAAGGACGCCGAGAAGCAATAGCATAGCGGTAGAGATGTTGGCTGAAGAGCAGGCAATCATGGTTCAAGCCCCCACAGCATCAATTTTTTATTTTTAGTGAAATAAGCACAAAACAATTCCCTGACATATATGTACATATATAAAATTATATTTTATGTAAAATGTAATGAAATTGGCCATGTATTTTGAAGAAATGTCAGATAATAAAAAAAAAAAAAAAATGTCAGATGTGCCTATAGCTGAGCTACAGTGTAACAAGTTGAGGATATCTGCCTGTAGGTGAGCATTGTTTTAACAGGTGTAAAATGAGTGCCCGTAGGTGAGCAGTGTTACAATAGGTGCAAAATGAATGCCCGTAGGTGAGCAGTGGTTTAAAAGGTGTAAAATGAGTGACCAGGGTTGAGCAGCATTTTAACATGCTGAAACTGTGTGCCTGTAGCTGAGTTGAGTGTAATATGTGTGCTGACAGCCAAACCATGCGTAAACCAGCGTGAACCGTTTGCGCGGAGCTGCGCACCTCGCCAACAAGCTAACTGACAGGCAACGTTGAGCAAGCTGTATCAAAACTGCCTTTACACAGACACACCTCCTAGCCTGTGTAGACAGTCATAAAATATAAAAAGCAATGGGCAGGTTCGAACCAAGGATACCATGCACCATAGTCAAAGTACTGAACCAGTGAGCCATGACAGTTACACTTAAAAATGCAGTAATAGCATATATATAGGAGTGAATAGAAAGAGGAGCATGACAAAGCAGGTTTTGTGAAGCTGATACAATTCCAAAATAGCCAATCACAGATAAGTGCGGGAAAAATGGCATATATAAGCCCCATAGGTGAGAATACACAGCATAAACGATTGTAGAACCGACTTGCAGGCAGGATGTCAGGTGTAGGAGAGGGTAGTTGCTTCCGAGCACAGAGGTGGGGTGTTGAGGAGTCCAAATATATGGTTTGGCTCCTCATCCATAATCATGAGGCCCAACTCATGCAGGGCCAGGTCCTGTGGGGAGCATATAGGGCTGAGGCATGGGACCGGTTGGCACATGATCTCACCAGTGCCACAGGAATACCAAGGACTGGTGAGCAGGTCCGTCACCACCATGCGGACCTGAAGAGACGGAAGCAGGACCAACTTACCCGTTGGATCCCGGAGGCCCGGCAAATGCCCAACGCCCCACTACTGAGTAAGTTACATGTAATTATATATGCAAGAAATTAACCTAGCTGATATTATGGAGATGTGTATTCCAATATTACTTCATTTATATTACAGCTGCAGGTGTCCGTTCTGCGAACCGTCGAGCCTATGGCGATAGGCTGGTGCGGTTGCGCCACCAGGCAGGTCAGTAATTCTCTCCCTGTAACTGTAAATAAATATATAAGCATGACAGTTAGCAAAAGAGTGCAGTTTAGTCACTAATTAATAAAATGTGCAAGTAACAGTGTAAGAGAGTTTGCAAGTATTGCTTGATTACAAAAGTGTGATGCAGCCTGTAATCCAAACATAAAAATGAAACAAGTCTGAAATAAAGATGTCCCACCTGTAATATAATGGTACATAACCTGCAGCAGGCTGAAAAGTACAGCTGCAGAAGCTGAGTAAAACACATGTGTGAAATATATCCCTGTTGAAATTTTGAAACATGACATAAGTGAGACTGTTGGAAAGGATTGTTATAACTAAAGGTAAAACATGTCAATAAAGCCTAGAATTAAGTACCATCCTGAATTGTAAAAATAAAACAAGTGAGAGAGTGTGAGAAAGAGGTATGAATCCACCAATAAAGTAGTAATAACACCGGAATAAATTATACTGTAGTCAGTACAGAATGAAATGAATGTGACAGGCAGAACCAAACAGCAACATGTGTTGAAAACAGAACTGAAGCTGGAATGTGTGTCCCAAACTCTGGATATGTTGCTCTCAGTCTGCAATATGCAGATAGTATGGTTGTCTGAAATACCAAACATCCACAGTTATCTATAGCCATATAAAGCAAATGTGGCAGGATGATGTAGCTGAACAGAGCCAGATATGAATGTGTATGAATAAATATGAAATGTATATTGATGTAGCAGTAGCATTCCTATCACCAACCTGAAGTAGTTATCACATAGAAAACTGTAGGCAGACCTGTTGTGTGTATATATCTGCAGCTAGTAGAAATGTACAGCATATGTATAGGTATTTGAAGTTGTTAATTAAATATTTCTTCACCCTACCCTATAACCACAAATAATCCATTCCACATGAAATGGGTATGTGCGATCACAATTAACACGCCTGGACATTTGTCCTGTTGGTTCATACATATTTGCATGTACGTTGATGCATCTGCCCTGTTCATACATCCAAACCTGATGGCCTGTTGCCATCAATCGACCCTGCATGTTGTTGGAATGTGTATTGCTGTTCAAATTATGCATGTGTTATGCTTGCTATTCAATGGCTTGAATTTATGGGTGTTTGGTTAATGGGAATACTAATGCATGCTGTTACAACTAATTGTGAATGGTATTGTACGTTACTAACCCAAACTGTTATAGCATAATGCAAAACATAGGACGACAGGGAAGGCAGGTTCCAGCGGACCCATCTCTCCCACCTTAGCTGGCGAGTGCACCTGGCAGTAGTGCCCAGGCAGGACCCTCCTCCGATGGCCCTGTGTCACCTGTGGGTGGAAGCACTGCAGGGGATGGGACCCGTCCCCCCTCTGCAAGCGTGGCCGGAGGAGAACATCCACTCACCCTCTGAAGTGTCCGGACTGTGGTGCGTAGGGAGATCCGGCACGCTGTGCTTGGGCCCCTACGCCAGCTTGAGGCACGGGTGGCACAACTCACAGACGTGCCTGCTGCCCAGCCTACACAGCCCCCAGCACAGCCCCATCCTGGGCAGTGAAGGCACAGTGGCAACTGCCCATGGGTGGGAATCTCAGTTCCACTGTTGCCATCTGTGGGCTCATGGGCTCGAGATATCCAAACATCCGTCCCCGTCAATTGTGTAACCCCCCCACGTGTCATACACTGCCCCTGTATGCGTCTTGTTTGTCTTGTCTGTTAACCTCCCCAACCTACCTCCCCAGCTATACCGACTTCCTGTACCTGACAAACCACTCTCACCTGAAAAAAAAAAGGGCACTCTGTACCCACAAATAAATTACGCCCCATACATAGCTGCCCATTTTGCACACATGTCTGCTGGACATGTAAACTGGCAATTACAAGTGGCTGTACAACAAGTATTATTGTTGTCCTTACACCTCTCTCAGGCTTGGAAGGTTTCAAATTTCACACCAAATTACAAACATATGCACAGCTGTTGCTGACGAAGAAATGGGCAGCTATGGGCCTTTTCTACATCCCTCCTGCAAAACCTGAGCTTGTTTTCCTACTGTCCTACCCTCTTTGTGACCCCTTTTTCACCACTTTCCTATCTCCCCATTTTCTTTTCTTTCAAAGAAAATAGTGTGGGTGTGCGCGAGAGTAAGCACTTTTAAGCAGTAGTTAGCGGCAGTGCGCATGCGTGACCTCCACACAAACCAGCGCTAACCCTCTTACAACTGCTTAAAAGTGCCTTAGTCACTCTGAATGACAAGGCCTGTTGTTTTCTCAGCAGCAAAATAAAATACCTCCCTCAGTTTCGAACCCAGGAAACACTAGTCTGCATGACTTACCACTAAGCCATGAGGGCTATACAAGACCATTGTGCTGAAAGAAATATATCATAAAACAGTAGGAATTAATGTAAAGGGAATATACAAGTCTAGTACACAAAGCATGTCATGTATATTTACTGTCAAACCTAGTGAATTTGTAAAATAGTACTGTGTGCTGAGAAACAGTCATGCTAGTTGGTAGCTACTAGGTAATAATGTCACAGTAGCATCTGGCAAGCAACACACATAGAGCAGGATAAACACTGCCATAGTTGAATAGTTAAGAGTTCAGACATAGCAACTGTGACTGAGTTACAGGGATGTCCCTGATGTGAAAACAAATGTCAACTGTGCCCCACTGACACCCTGCCAAATGTACTAACAGTAGGCAGAAAGGTGTAACTACACATGCAATGGTAACTATGACTGACTGAAGGTATGCACCACCTGCACGGCACAAATGGTGTACTAATACATATGCATGAAATAACCCACAGTCACAACTGCAGAGTATCAGAATATGTCACTGGAGTAACCCACTGCTATGTACCCTTCCATGAGGCTGATAAAAGATGCACCAGAGAGTATCTGAGGCATGCTCAGCAGCATGATCAAATACCCCTGTAAGTGTCAAGGCCCACACCATGGCCAGACCATACTGCATGCAGTAACACCCTACCACAACAAACACATAGGGAATTGCTGGCCAAACAGATTTAATGAGCATTACAAGCTGTGAATGTAAATGGAAAATAGGAAAGCCATAGCAACACATAACAGGAAAGACACCTAGCAGGCATACAAGAAGTGAATGTAAAGGCCAAATATTGAAGCCATAGCAACAGATTGCAAGAGCCACTGCTATATACCAGTTACACCACAATCCCCACAGGAAAGCACACACACCCATATACACAGTATTACTAGTCGTAGGTGTCAGTTTACATACACACAGAAAACAGGACACTGGAGGAATGAAAACTCAGCTTACAGAACAACATGCATTGCAGTGTCTACAACACAGCCTGAAATATGAGAGACATACCAACCCTTACACTCACAGAACAGTGTCCACAGCAAACCAGCATGGTCCCCACCCTGATAATCTGAAAGGGCTACACCTACCTAACAGGCCTTTTTATAGCACAGACCTATAATCACAGTGAGAACTGCAATCACTACACAACAGGCTGCATGCAATTAGTAAATGCTGGCTAACAATTGGTGCAGAGGCCATCACATGGACATGTGCAGATACCTACAAAAGCATCCTGTACTCCCAGTCCACACATGCAATACTGTCATTGCACCCACTGGAGGTAGAGAGAGAGAGAGAGAAAAAAAGAAAGAAAGAAAGAAAGAGAAATAAATAACAAACCTGAAACAACAAAGCAAAGAGGCAGACAGTAGGCCAAGCAACTGCAAGCCTACACAAACAGCTGCAACAAACACAGGTAATGTAAAGTACTACTACAATACTCTACATACTGTGAATCCTCCAGATGTGTTATTGGTCTGTATCTATGTATATGAGGATGTGCATAGGGGCGGGGACATACTGAAACTGTTACTGAAGGCTCCACATACATATGTATGTGATGGTAGCTATGTGCACATAGCAATGTAGGTTGTAATGCAATGTACAAGTAGGTGGTACAGTACTGGGTGTTCAGCAGTACGGTACTGTGTGTATACATATGTGGAACTAAAAAGGAGTATATATATATATATATATATATATATATATATATATATATATATATATATATAAAACATGTGTATACGTATGTATATCAAGATATGTATTGTATGTATATATATATATATATATATATATATATATATATATATATATATATATATATATATATATATATATATATATATATATAATATGTATATGTGTATACATAGATAGAGAGGGATGTAGAAATACATAGACAGATATAGTTTCGCAGTGGCATAGTTTAGTAGTAGGCTATCTGCAGACAGTGTATAGAATAGATTTAGAAACCTGTGCCTCTGTATAGTAGTGACACAGTGAAGACCCCCCCTACATAATAGCATTAGTGTACTGTGCCTCTGTCTAGTAGTGACACAGAGAAGACCCCTGCTGTAAACCTATGATCTCCCATCCACTTGTCAAGAATGCACATGAAGAGTGTCAGTGAGGGTCTCTGCCTAACATGAACTGGGATCCTGTTCCACAGTATGGGAAGCCTCTTAGTGATGGATCTGTCCCTACAGTATGTCCTATTCATATGTGTGCTGAGGTTTAAATCCATAGCTGTCATGCTTCTGATGGATTTGGATTGTATGAGGTGGAACATGTCCATCACTACCAGATTGGACATGGCCTACTACATCAGGCACAGATCACCCCTACGTAAGCAGTACGCTATGGAATAGAGCATGAGTTACGTTAGTCTGGCAGCATATGACAGTTGTTGCAGACCCTTGATCCTCCTGGTGATGTACTCATGGGCTCCCCCTAGCTGTTGCAAGTGCCAGGTGAGGTAAATACCAAATGGGGCATAGTACACAGTCATAGGCCTGATAAGGGAGGAGTATATGAGTACAATGACCCCTTTCGATGTGGATGTGAATCCCTTCATGATAAGGTGGGCAAGGTAGGAAGTCCATCCAACCAATTCAGCAACGTGGGTGTCAAATGAGAGGTCAGCATTGCACAGTGTCACCAGGTCTCTGATTACTTTGTCTGTACTCAGTGGGTTATTGTCTATGTGATAATATGTAGGTACCTTGTCCGTCCAAAAGGGTATGAGTACCTGTCTGCCAGACTGTTGGCATTATCTGTGTGTTCAGTGTAGTGTATGCCACTGTGAACTAACTGTGAACACAACTGAGGGTTCCCACCCAGGTGTGTAACATAGCAGAGGAAGGCCTTGTGGTTATCTGTAGTGACCATAGCAATGTCCCTCTCGTTGTTGGCCTTGCATGTTTGTACGACAACACTTATCTTTCTACTACTGCTGATGAGAGATGCCGTAGCTCTATGTAAGTATGCTCTGCCGTGCAGTAGCTACCATCTGTTGTTATACAATTTGTTCAATGCTGGGGTCCACCAGACAGGATGCCCTGCCCTTGGTGGAGAGGGTCATGGTTCCATTTGTGATTGCATGATCTATGCATTCTTGGAGATGTCTGTAGAAGCATATGTGAGGGTGTCTGCATTGTGGGAAGTGGATTACACTGGCCAAGTGGGCATTAAGGATACCAACTCAGTTATAAGACATGTAAAGTTGGTATGTGAGAGGTTTCCTACTGTAGTCTGTTGTGTTGTGGGGGAGGTGGTATATGTATATCCAGGGGGATTAGTCTGTGGTCAGATGTGACTAGTGAGGGGTATACTTCCAGTGTGTAGCACATTGTCCCAATGTTTGTGATGATCAGGTCTAGTATATTATCTCCTGTTTTGGGAGAGGTGACTAGCTGTTCCATTGCATTTGACATAGTGAATTCCGGGAACCTTTGGGCTAGGGTGTTTGGGGTAGAATAATGCACCCAGTGTATGTTAGGGTAGTCGCACTATCCCAATATGATGGTGGGTGGTGGGACATTCATATCCTCCAATGTCTACAGGAAGGCCAACTGTGGTCCCTGAGATTGGGAGGGTGGTCTGTAACATGCTACCAGTTGTATAGCAGGTTTGCCTATGGTTATCTGCACCTGGATGATCTGTGATGCTTCATGTGTTGCCACTAACCTGGAGGTGTGTGTGTCCTCCATGAATATGGACACACCCCCTCCCTTTTTGTTTTGTCCCGAGTCCTGGGGCCAAAATGCATGATATGGGGTATAGCCTGGTACCGCTGGTGTGCACTCGGGAGCCTTGAACCAGGTTCTCACTTACTGCACAGACATCGAGATTGGTAGAATATGTACATACAGATATATGTAATACACACATACATATATAGATATCTGTAGAGACTTACACATATACAGACAGATCTGACTGACAACAGATATGTCTGTATATGACTATCTCTCACTCTCTGTCCCACCCCCTCACACTCACACTCACCCTGTGTCTCTCTCTCTCACTCTCTCCCCCTCTCTCCCCACATCTATATGTATATATCTACATCTATATATACATATTATATATGCATATATACAGATATATATCCATATACAGATATAAATATATCAATACATATATATATACATATATATATATATATATATATATATATATATATATATATATATATATATATATATATAAATACATATATAGACTGTGTGAGGCACATGTGTGCAGATGTCTTGCTAAAGGTGCCTGGTGTCACAGGCATGGAGTGAACACCAGTGTGGATACTGGAGTACTATACCCCATTCAAACACACTGACACCAGTAACCACCACATATGTACATGCCTGCCCACCACTGCATGTGTCAGGGGGGGAACAGGGTCAACAAGTGTACAACAGGCTCCACATCGATATACACAGCGGCACACTAGTCCTGTAATACCTGTACATGGAATGTGTCAGCGGACATGGTGTGTCAGCTATGGAGATGTAGGTCACTGTACCTCTCCATACCCCACAATGTCCTACACAGTATGCACCTCCCATGACAGCTACAGATATGTTGAAGGACACAGACATATGCAAGTAACTGTGTCAATACACTCAAACACCACAGAGCGCACACAGACTACCTACATAGAGGTTACCACTGCTGGATATACATAGTTCGGTCACACCCATGACAGTTGTCTCCCAACCATGGTAACACCTCCAACATCCACAACACAAATTACCTATGTCTGTCATCCTTGTCACTGCAGTATAGAGCACATGGTGGAGGTACGGGACCCTACCCACAGATATGACATACCCTGTAGTAGACCACACATAATTAAGAAGCAAGGCTCCCCATGAGTAGATGTCAGACATACCCCTGCTGAATGTTATGCTGATAGGTAATATGCCATATGAGTCACCCTGTTTAACTGTTTGTAAGGAGCAGGTACGATCATAACACATATGTCACAAGGGGTAGGGTAGCATAACAGTATGCTGCTGTAGGCCCAGGGCCAACAGCACACTACCTACCTAGGACACAATGCACACCCATTAACACATTGCAAATGGAATATGTGAGGTGGAATGAGTGTGCTAGTGACTGGGTGCATGTTGTGTACTGGTGTGATTGCTCACCATGACTGTCTGTCTGTCATGGTAGTGTGTGTCCTTGGTGTGAGGCCAGAGACAGGTCTGTGGGGTATTGTGATCAACACATACTACATTGCCATATGTTGTGCTGTGTTACCCTGTATGTCACTGTTGTGTAGGTAGGGTTATGGCAAGTAAGAGTATAACGTGCATTGTGTGCAGTGCATGGGCTGATAATGTTCCCCATACAGTACCTTGATTCAAACCCCCAATGTGAGGTTGTGTATTGTACCTGAAACAGTGCGTTGACTGCTGCAGTATACTAGTCTGTTGTATGGAGTGTGCCAGGTACTGTTGCACAGTTGTCGGATGAGCACTGATATCTGGTCATGTACATGTATATCCCCCAATAGACAGACAGATGCTATATATGGTGCATAAGTTATATCACTGCAGTCAAGTATAATGTGTATTATGTGCGCTATAGTCTGCTGACAGATATTGCTGACATATTTCTCTTCTCCTTTTCAGGGCCATGGTTCACCAGCGGAACCCAGTCTACTCCGCTGCAGAGGAGGAGGAGATACACCAGAGCCTGGTGCGGGATTTCACTGTACTCTTTTCCCGCACCAGCCAGAACCAGCAGGAGAGGGCTGCACTGTGGCAAGACCTGGTCCATCGGGTAAATGACATAGGCACACATAACCGGACATATGAGCAGGTACGCCATCACTGCAGTGATTTAATTAGAAATGTCCATCAGAGTGCGTCAGATATCCACAGGCAGCAGCTTGCCACAGGTGGTGGGGTGGCTAGACATCCCCCCCTCACCAGACTAGAGGGACTACTCCTGAGTGTTGTGGCTCCAGCACAGCAGCAACAACAACAGCATACATGTGTAATGATGGAGGCTGGAGCCACACAGCAGCAGGACACAGAGCATGCAGGTAACATGCCATGTGTATAGTGACCATTCTGTACACTGTTAGGTTATGCATGTGTGGGGTGTGTCCTCGATTTGTAGCTGTTATCTTGGTAATTACTGTGCATTAGTGATAACCTCATTATCTGCAGTACACCTGTGGAAGCTAACTGTTGCACTACTGAACATTATCATGCCCACAGTATCAATGGCACAATTGTGCCCACTGACGATAAATGTCTATTTTCCACAGGTCTCTCTGGTGTAACAGCAAGGCAGCCTATCCATGCTGGTGAGTGTGTAATACCATTACCTTCACTACTCTGTATACTAATAGTAATAATAGGCTGAAGCAGTAGTGCTATGTGTTTGATTGCAGGTGTGTTTGTGTCTGTGGGTTGATATCTCATATACTGAGGTGTGTGCATGTGTGCATGTGTGCATGTGTGCATGTGCCCATGTCCCCATGTGTGCATGTGTGCATGTGCCCATGTGCCCATGTGCCCATGTGTGCATGTGTGCATGTGTGCATGTGCCCATGTGCCCCTGTGCTCATGTGCCCATGTGTGCATGTGCCCATGTGTGCATGTGTGCATCACTGGTGGCATTGTGTACACATTGTAAACTGTGTTTCCTGTCTTACTCCCACAGGTTCTGGTGCTGCTCTGGTGTCATACAGCAGGGAACCTGAATCAGCTGCTGTGGATAGTGATGATGATACCTGTGTAATGGCACAGGTAGGTGTGCCAGGGTCCATCATTGGTCAGCCAATTGACACTACACAGCTGTTGACCCCATCAATGCGCACAGTCATCCTGCCAATACATCCTTTGTCACCAATGTCCCTAGGTGATGGACAGGATACAGTGGGCATTGACCAGGGTAATGTGGTACCGGTGGCACATGCATCCCCACACTACAGCCATGGCCAGGGCCCTGACATGGTACCACACAGGCAGACATCCATAGGTTCTCATGGGAGCATCCGTGGGCGTACCGCCCCTGTAAGACGTGCCCACAGAGGTCTTTCAACCCCAGCTATGTTTCGGGCAGTAATGCAGGCACAGTCACGTATGGAACGGTACACCAGACAGGGTCTGAGGGAGCTGAGAGCATGTCGCACAACCATGAGTGACAGTATGCGTGATGTTGCGGCTGCCATCCGCAACATCACAGAGGTCATTGACAGACATTGGGGGGACACATTAGATCTGTTCCACAACTATATGTCCATGGGCCAGGGCAATGGTGGATGGTTTAGGGGTCGACGTGGCTGTATGCCAGCAACAGCAGCAGCTGGCAGCCATTGTGGACGACAACAGGGCCGCGACCGCTCACATAGTGCCAGCAGCAGCCCCAGCAATGCTGGGTCTGTGCTGTCATTGGACCGCCCCAGGAGACCACGTGCACATGGCTCTGGACAGTCCCAACAGGGACCTGTCTCCAGTCAACGAACACCTGCTTCTGATTACAGTACCCAGTCTGGCTTGGTACCTGATACGGTCCGTAGCACCCCTGCCAGGCACAGGTACCATGTCCGTGGCCACAGACAGTGATCTGTATGTCCTGGCAGGTACAGTCTGTGGCTGTCCACAAACACCTGTATATGGCAGCCATGAGGTGGGACTGTGTGCATTCATACACACATGCAAAGTAATAAAACCTTGGGCTACCGCATACACGCACACACTGCATCAACATTGCCCTATCTTGTACTGCTGTCCCTCAGCAACACACACACACAGACATGTCAATTGGTTGTATCAGTGGCAGACTCAGGCATACCAGGTACACACCCTGTGCATATGATGAAACTGTGCCACCTCCTGGAATCTGTAACATCGGTGCAAGAACAGGTTAACATGGTGCTGATGCACAGGGTGACTACATAGATGTATTGTAATAGTATGATGTTGACAACAGTACAGTGTAATTATAGCATTGTGGGTATATATCAGTATGCCTGATGCAGTTACAGTATGAATGTCATTGTATTGTTTTGTACACCCATACTAATTACCACAGTGTTCTGTCTGCACATCTTTGCATACTGGTGGTGAGGCTGTGAAGGGATGGCCACCTACATAGGTAGCACAGGGGATACAACAATGTACATATTGATACTCAATAATGGCCATGTCAGCTGTGAGTTGCATGCTGTCCACACACGACTCTGCAATGCAGATGTTTCAGAATGTTGACATCTGTGCAGTACTACACAACAGGTTCAGGGTTCACAAGAGCACACTAGCACTATAAGGTCACACCTCATACCATGCATAACAGCACCAAAAAACAGAACTAACTATGACAGGAGGGAGAGTGTCCATACATGTCAAGGATACTGTGGTGCCAGGACAGGTAGCATACATCATACTACGTCTGAAACTGTTGAGTGAGGGCTCAGTGTCTGTTATTTGACATGTGTATTATTACAGGTAAGAGCACTTGGGTATCAGGCCAGTTATTCAACATTATGAAGGTACGTGGTCTATACACGTGTGGGGGTTGTGGCTGGACCCAGCCCGTCTGACCTGGGAATGTCTGGGTACTGGCTTAGAGTGCCTGCATATATGCACTGTTACATACTGGAAGTCGTACACCTTGTTTGTTGTAGCATAGTCTACATACAGGCCTGCTGACTGTAGCTTTGTTTGTATGCATGTTTGCCTGTTATGTTCCTGAAACACTGATTCGACCTGCAGTGCAGATATACAGTGCCTCTGTGGATCCCTAGTGACATCTCTGTTGCTTACTGTACTGATGTCCATGTGTCACTTGACAGAACATCACTGTTTGTCCTGTTTGCATGTAGCTTGCCTGTAACACATTGCATATGACTTACCTCACATTTGCTCAAGACAGCATTCATATATGCCAGCACTAACAATTCAGGAGCACTACACCCTCACATAGTCACCTTGAGTACCTTGTTCCCCATTTGCCCTATGTGTCGTTACTTAGTATGGGAGTCACAATGCTATGGTAGCATGTGCAAAGGTCACCTGTCGATCTACTTTCAGGTCCAGTTGGTGAATCTGTGAGTCATGTGGCAATGTTACAGCTGCCTCATGTACACAGATAACCCTCTCCCCTTCCCATACATGTACAACACATGTGAGAGATGCAACCACATAGCCAAACTGGGGGCTAAGCTCTGTTTACACAGCACTGGCATTCCCTGTCAGGTGGAGTGGGATACTACAGTGAATACAGTACCAGTCTCCCATAGACCTGCCACAACCACAATCCAAACACAGACACACGCAGGTACATTATTGGGCTCTCAGAATAGCATCCTGCCTGAGCAGCTGACACCTGCAAAGCAGACACACAAGCAAACATTATGCCAGAGCAGAGCACATGCAACACATAGCTCACAAAGCCTGTGTGCCAAACAGTGTCAGGCCATACGGCTTGACAACACACCTGCTACGATTGTATGAGGTACCTCTATTGACACGTACACAGTGGTCTTGCTCCCAGGCTGAACAAGGTGATGGTCACACTGAGCTGCCCATCGGGCACTATGATCCACCACATAATGCAAGCAAAGCAGTCACTCCAAGGCATGTAGCAGTATGACTCAGTCATTGTCTGTGCCAGTGTGTATGACCTCTGACGCACCTCCCTGGACTACATGTTATGGGTCATGGAGGGGCTCTCTGAGGTTGTGGCACAGGCTGGTATGAGCCTGGCTTTGGGTAGCATCTCACCCTCACCATGAATGCTGCCACAATATGTAGACAGGATCATCGGTTTCTGCACTTAAAGTATCTTTCAGTGACATCCAAAGGGGATCCAATGCCTGTCAGTGTGGGATTACATGCTGGACATGCCACATTGCTTTGCTTGGGACAGCTTGCACCTGTCAGCCATGGGCCATTGTATATTGGCAGAGGCTGTTGCTACACACATACTGCCTTTGTATGCAAGGCTGACATTACATAGCCACCTACACAGGTATCACACGGGATGGGACATTAATAGCAATGCTACTCAACAGCAGCAGTGTAAACCTCAAGATGCATGCAGTGGAAACTGTCCTTAGCATGGGGTACAGCAATATCCATGCAGTAAGAGACTCCTGGTACAAGGCTCCCAGGTGCACACCTTCAGTGCCAGGTCATTCCTGATACCATGCTTGTCATTCCCTACACATGCACCAAAACAGAACAGGGGGGATGTATCCAAAGGCACCTCAGATACACACACCCCCAGGTTGGTGGCACTGCACAAAGCATCAGAGCCTCTCCATGTGCAACACACAGTGGGTTAGACTGCCTTCAGGTTCATAGCCTGGCACACACCACACTCCCATACTGAGGAAACCCACTTGGCCTTCCTGACAACACTGGGAATATGACAGTCTTTACACACACCGTTATATGGTTGTACTGCAACTACCCAAACATACAGTGTGAGCATTATTCTAGCTGCAAGACCCTATCTGAAGGTGCCTTATCATTCATTCCCTGCATTGCTATGGAACAACTTGTTACCACTCCCACAACTGGTGACAACATGCTGCACCTGTTCATCACCAACATGTGGACTATATGCTCCAGACCAATCATGTAACCCTCGCTGGTGGGATGACACCATCTACAGCCCACACTGTATAGTCACATACCACATGCAGCCCCTGCACAGAACACCCCAGTCATACAGTTGTCTGATGCATATTCCATGTATTCACATGAGGCAGGCTTCGGACATGGGAACTCTTGCAGTTCACAGGTGCATATGTGTAGGTGGCACACACATACATCATGTGTGCATTGACATTACTGATATAATGTATGTCGTGGAATATTGGAAACAACACCCCACACACATAGACAAACTGTGTGACAAAATTACACATGGCATGTGTAGGATACAAACCCCTACCTAACTATGTTAGATCACTTGTGAGAGACGCATTAGCAGAGAATGCTATTTGCATTTCTGGGGGGATTGCTTTCTCCTGCTGTACTTATAGGGTGCTGACATAATCAGTATTTAGACAGTGGAATGTGCAGCATGTTTTGTGTAGTATTTGTTGCCAAAAGGGACATTTCTCATACACACGGAATTGTACATACTACTCCCCCATACACAGTCACACATACACCGGGCACTTGCAGGATTTAAACCCCTACCTAACTATGTTATGACACTAGTGAGAGACGCATTAGCAGAGCATGCTATTTGCATTATTGGGGGGATTGCTTTCTCCTGCTGTACTTATAGGGTGCTGACATCATCAGTGTTTAGACAGTGGAATATGCAGCATGTTTTGTGTAGTAATAGTTGCCAAAAGGGACATTTCTCTTACACATGGAATTGCACACACTACTCCCCCATACACAGTCACACACACACTGGGCACTTGCAGGATTCAAACCCCTACCTAATTATGTTATGACACTTGTTAGAGACGCAGTAGTGGAGCGCACTATTCACATTACTGAGAATAACTTCTGCTCCTGACATATGTGTAGTGTGCTGACATCATAATGGATGAAGAGGTATGTACATCTGTTACTATCCATCAGTAAGGGGTAGAGCATATCTATGCATTAACTTTGCACAAGTAAGGGGGAGAGTATATCTATGCATTAACTTTGCACAGGCACAGCGGCCTACTGTACTGTGGAGGCAGACGCCAAATACACTGTGGATAGCCTTCTGTATTCCCTAGGGACGACAGTCGGGTATTGCACTCTACGACCATATGTTTACCTGTCAGATGCACGTATCTGTTGCTCATATACTGTTTGTGGGTCTTTATTGCCATAGCCTTCCCTATCTCTATAAACAATGTGTGTACTGTGGGAGATGTTTGCATATGAGTGGGATCCAGTACTTTACTTATGTCTCTGTTGTAACTTCACTGTGTGCACTGGGCAGATGTCTGTATTGTGGGAGGTTCCTGTGTTAACACATAGAAATGCCAGGTATGTGTGTGCAACTGCTGAACTGTGACATGGCCTAAGTGTGTGAGCATGCCCAGTTTACAGTTTGTATGGCTTCTTGACTGCCACATCTCATTTATCTAAGTGTGCAAGCATGCCCAGTGTGACCTTTCCTTATGTTTGGATCTGTGGGCCACCACATTTCTGTTTGTGTGTGGACGCCCATCTATATATCACATGTACAGTTGAGTGTTGGACATCAGGTTGTGTTCTTACTGCCCAACTGCTGTGTGTCTGAACCTAACAGGCAGTATGCTGTGCCTGCAGGGTTGCCATGGGATAGTTTGCATACAGTTGTCTTCATCCTTTCCTGCTGACCAAACAGTTGTATTGTTGTATAGTGTACTGGTGCAAAACTTTCACTGTGGTGGACAGTATAATCGGTTTCAGTCCTATCACTGCTTGTAATGTTTATAGTGAGCATACCAGACTGGTTGAGGGGCAGTTGTGCAGATATGACCATGTTGCATTTTGTTCAGATATGGACAGCTTAGTACATGATTGTCCGCCATTGTTAATGTATTCCACAACTTGTGCGGACAGTGACAAACAATGGCCATGTGCCCTAGTCCATTTGTAATGCTAGTCAGAGAGTGTTTGTCCTTCAACACACATTTACTGGTGTTTGCCATGACATATGTCACGGTTAGTGTGCTGTGCCTCTGTCTACCCATGACATACAGGTGATATCCAGGGTACACCTGCCATCTCCCATCCAGTCATCATGATTCCTCTGGATGACAGTCACTGAGAGACTCCCTGGATATCCTGTAGTGGGAGTTTAGTCGTGAGTGGAGTGAGCTTCTGGGTTGTGGACCAATCAGTACAGCATGTCCTGTTTATGTCTGTGCTGGGGTTCAGGCCTGTCAGCTGCATAGGTCACCAGCATTCAGTGTTTACATGGTGCCAAATGTCCATTGATACCAGGTTGGTCATGGCTCTATACATCAGACACAGTTCACCTCCAGCCAGGCAGTATGGCACTGTGTGGAGCTGCAGTTACTTTACTCAGGCGACACATGGCATCTGTTACAGCTCTGTGATCCTCCTGGTGGGGTATTTGTGTGGTCATTCCAGTTGCTGCAGGTGTCTGCTATGGTACATCCCTGAAGGGCCATTGTACACAATTGTGAGGCTGCTGATGGATGACTGGAGAGGCACATTGACCTACCCTAACCAAGCTGTGCTTACCTTCATGATTAGGTGGGTATATGGTATGTTTCTGTAACCACTACAGACACATGGTTGTCACATGCAGGATATCTATCACCTTGTGTCCCCAGGTCTCTTATTGCTCCTGATGTACTTTCTGGGTTAACACCTATGTGGTAATTTCTGGCCATGTACTGTGTTTCCACATGGGTTGATTATACCCTATTCTGCATTTAGCTTGTTGACATGGCTGTGGCATCACTTGTGTGTTTCTATGTGTGCCTTTTGTAGGTTGCTTGTGTCAGCTGGAGGGTCCGATATGGTGGCCAGTTTGTCATCCTCTGCAAACCTGTTCAGACAGAGTCCTTCCATGTTGGCCTGTACCTATGTGACATTTATAGCATACAAGAAGGATCCCAGGACCATGCCTTGTGAGATGCCAGTTGTACCTGGTTTGCAGTCTGCCATGGCTACAGCATGTCTGCCAGGTCAGTTCTGTCCTTGAGCTGGTTTTCAACCCATCTATTGCATAGGGGTTTATAGTTAGGCTGGTGAGCTTATCTGTTCCGCCAACTAGGGTATTGTATGGAAGGGTTTAGCAAGGTCCAGATAGGCTGTGTGATCGACATTCCCCACATCACTGGGCTTGGTGCATGTTTCACATGTGTCAGACATGTGTACAGGTCAGGATCTGCCCTATGACAGCCACACTGGGTAGGGTCCAATGTCTATAGGTACCCAATCTCGTTATTCATGGGATCCATGATCATCCTCTCCAGTACTTTGCCAACCTAGATATTTGGGGTTGAGGGGTGATAGTTTGCAGTATCCATTCAGGCATCCCCTTTGTGGTGTGGGACCACTGTTGCTGTACACCGCTCTTTGGGTACATATCCTGTGGTAGGACTGATAGTGCACAGTAATGCTATTTGCTGTTCCATTCTTCTTACAGTACTTGTTGGACACAACCCAGGACACCATCTGGTACCATTAATGCTGTGTGCTTTGCTTTGTGGATGCTGGCTGTTACCTCAGCATCTGCAATATTGGGGGGCCAGAACTCTCCTGGGATAGATATTTGGCAGTTAGGTGCTGGTGGGGAGTTGGCAAAGAATCTGTTAGGTAGGATGTTGGCAATGTGTGTGGGTTTGGTGTATTGTTTGTGATATTAGAGTGCTGCAGAGCATATCTGTGGATTATCACCATGGTTCCTACCATCAGGTAGGACAGCTGTGTAATAATTCTTTGTGTCCTGCACAATTTGTATCATCATAGGTTCATAGGTTCATACTAGGCTATCTGCCCTGGTCTTGTTTGAGCATGGACAGACTGTGTGTGGGTCTCAACACCCCTTGCAATGTGCATATTATGCCCACGTAGGGTTTACTTTCCTAGATGTGACACAGGGATGGCCCCCAGTGTACACCTGCTATCTCCCATGCACTTCAACGGATTTCTCTTGTTGAGTTTGTGTGTGGAGCTCAGCCTATCATGGACTGGGATTCTGTTCCAGAGTGTCCTGAGCCACTGGGTTATGGATCTGTCCCTCCAGCACATCCTATTAATCTATGTGTAGAGGTTCAGATATCTCACTGTGGTGTGTCTGCTGGATTTGGGGTTTCTGCAGTGGAGCATGTCCATTAATTCTGGATTGGGCATGACCTTGTACATCAGGCATACATCACCTCTGACTGTGCAGTATGCTTCTGAATTGGGCTGTGGTTTCTTCAGCCAGGCTGCAGATGTCCAATGTTTGGACCCTTTATCCTGTTGGTGGGGTACATTTGGGGTCTTTCTGACTGCTGCATGTGTAAGGTAAGGTACATGCGAACTGGGGCATAGTTGTCACGTATGGGCCTGATAAGAGAAGGGTATGGGGGCACAGTGACCTCTGTAGCTCTACATGTGCATCCTTTCATATTAAGGCTGGCAATATAACAGGTTTTCCTGGCCACCTTGGCAATGTGTGTGTCACAAGACAGGTTACCATCCACTTGTGTACCTAGGTCCATGACTACTTCTTCCATACATAATGGATTGCTACCTATGTCATACTTTGTGTGTGCCTTGTTTGGTACTTGTTGGGACATTCATACTCTGTAGTGTCTTCAGGAAGGCTGGCTGGGGTACCTGGGTTTGTGTGTGGGGTCTGTAGCAGGCTTCAAACAGGTACACAGTTTGAGACAGTGTTACTCGCCCGTGGATAGTCCATGCTGCTTCATGCTGTGGTAGCAACCTGGGGGTGTGGTTATTCTTGATAATTACTGGAAGCCACACTCCTATTGTCATGTGTTCCATGTTTTGGAGCTGTAGAGCATGGTATGAGGCATAATCTGGTAGTATTAGGGTGCTCTTCTGGGCCTTGCACAGGTTTCTGTTACAGAACACATATTACCATTCTCCATGCTGTGGTGGGTTTGGTCTGCATGCACCTTGCAGGTTAGACTTCTGGCATTGGGTAGCATTACGTCCAGGTTATTATCCCTTGTGCTACCTATGTTGGTGGGTTTGTGTTTCCGGACTTACCTATTCCAGGCACAGTGGGGGTAACAGCAGCCTTTGCCAGTATCTACACAGTCAGGTGTGCTGGGTGCGTGCCATCCCTAGCAGGTGGGGCATCATGTCTTGCTCGGCATGTCAGCCCAAGCTGTCAGCCATGTGTTCCCCCTTGCTAACAGCAATACCTCAGCCAATTATTGTACTTGATCTTGTTGTCTTCATAGTGTGGCATCATGCTTGGTGAGGATGGGATGTTAGGTTGGGTGTTAATGTTTGCATATACTAGATGGTGTTACATTGCTTAACACATGTCAATCATGCCTCAGGTGGTGCTGCAGGGCTACCCCTGTCGGATGCACATACTACACTCCCTGTAGATGTTTGAGAGCAGGTTATGTCATGTTAGGCATCCCTATTACTATATGAGTGAGTCAGAGAGGGGTATCATTCCCAGGGTTCCTACTGAGCCAGTGTATGTGCTATGCGTTGCCTCTTTGCCAAGGCCAGAGCATACTGGACACGCCTCCTTCTGCCTACTGGGGAAGGCTCAGGTTGTTCCTCCTCCGAGTCATGCTCTGCCTGTGATGGCCTTGGCAATGGTGGGGGGCTGTTTGGCCCGGCCCTATGCTGGTCCTGCTGCAGCTGTTTTCGCAGGATCATATTATGTAGCATAGCACATAACATGACAATTTGGGTACATGTAGTTGGTGAGTACTGCAAGGCTCCACCAAATGTGTCCAGAAACCGGAACCGTGACTTGAGCAGCCCAAACACATGCTCTATTACATTACGTGTTTGTGCATGTGTCTCATTATGGCCTTCCTGTTCAGGTGTGTGCGCGTTTCTGATGGGTGTCATCAGCCATGGCTCCAGTGCATAACCTGCATCCCCCACTAGGTGTCCATGTGGGATGTCCCCATTGGCAAATGTCTGGTACAGCTGCGTCAAACACCAGATATGGGAATCATGGTAGCTCCCAGGGCAGCCAGCACACACATTCATTATTATGCCCTGGGCATCACACATGACCTGGCAGTTGATGGAGGGGAAGCCTTTGCGGTTAATGTAGGCCCTACCTCGCTCACTGGCTGGTGCTTTGATGCGTATGTGCGTGCAGTCTATTGCACCCACTACCTCAGGGTATTCCGCTATTTGCTGGAAGAGATGCATATTGCTGGCCAATACCTCACGGGCATTGGGGAAATATACATGATCACCGACATGTGCTGACATGGCATCCAGGAACTGGTGCAGTACCCTGGAGGCTGATGCCTGTGATATCCCCATCATATCACCACTTGGTCTCTGGAAGGTACCTGTTGCTAGTATTCTTAGGCCAACACATACCTTGGTTTCCACTGGGATGGATTCCCCTCTGTTGGTTCTGTGTGTGAGGTGAGGCCTGCACAGCTCGACAATTTGCTCTAGGAGGTCTCTGTCCACTCTATAGCGCTCCACTATCTCCAGCTCATGTAACCCCTGGTAGGTGACCCTGGGCCTGTACACTCTTCTCCGTCTCCTCAGTGTGGGTTGTCTGGCAGCATTTCCATTGTCACCACCCTCAGCAAGTCTCCTATGTCTCCTTAAGACAGCTATGGCAGCCCCTAGCATGTTTGGTCTGAGTGCAGCTTTTTCAGTTTTCACTTCTACTAGCTTACTCCTGTCTTGCAGTATCTCTTGAGAGAAGCATACTGCAATGCTGTTTGCAGTGTTTTAAGTGCTGGGCTGGGTTTGTATTCTGCCTGTGTAATTGCCTGCTTCTAATTGTTTTCACCTGTTACCTCTACAGGTATTCCCTGCTAGTTTCCTACTATTTCTTCTGCTTCCTTTTCCTCTCTGTTTCCTCAGGGGGAGCAGCGCGCATACCAGCGAAAACACACTCACAGTGGCTGCCACGCGCGCACACATGCTTACATAGACTACAATCTGCTTATTTGGGTTAAAATGCGCGCACACCAGCGCGAGCAGGTTTACAGATCTTTAAACACGCTCCTACATGCTTACTCTGCCTTACATGTGCGCACTCTGTCTTACTCGCGCCTCCCAGCATGCACACGCGCGCATGCACGTACAGAAAGAAACTTTGGTGTTGGCCACAGTGTACACCTTCCATTTCTTGACTTTCCCATGCTTATCTGTTGACACTCCTCTTTTTCTGCTGTGTGATTGATATGTTTCACATACCACTTTGCTCCAATGAGCTTGCTTTCTTCCTGACCTTCCCCCCTTGTGATGTCACCTATCTCCTACTCTGTTACTCCCCCTTATCTAACTCTTACACTACACGGACTGTGCTCATTTGCTATGTGACAGTGTGATTCACTATCCTACCGTTCATTTACATAGGATTGCCTACTAATGCTTAGTTACATGTCTTACACTTAGCTTCCCCCCTTAGCAACCACTAGACGGTGGCCATGTTGTTTTTGGTCTGCTAGTCCCTGCATTGCAAATCTATGCATTACATAAAACCCACATTTGTGGGTTTCAAACCTTCATTTTTCAGTTTTATATAGCGCAGCCCTTTTGTGCGGGGCTGCGCTGCATTTAAACATCGCCGATCTCCGAAAAAAAAATCTTTTTTTTCATGTTTGCATCGGTTTACCATGCCAATTGCCACATATTTGGCCATTGGCATGCTGTCTGTAACATTTGCACAGTTTATTTGGAGCTGTCATGGCTCCATTGTGTTATTTGCAGTAACGTACTCAGTTGTCAACTGAGTACATTTCTGCAACTAACACGACTCTTACACGGGCTGGTTTCAGCTTCGTGGATCACTAATCTACCTCATTTGCATGCCTTTCGGCTGCAAGTGGGGTGATTAGCATATCCACACCCTGCCCGTGTAAGAGTCGTTTTAGCTTTCTCTTACATGGGATTTCGGGCTGTTCCTGGATCGCGATGGCTGCATTGAGTCTTACACGGCTCTTGGACTCCGTGCAAGCCATCGTGAATCCTGCCCACGATGTCCACAGTTATGTAATTCATCTTTTTACTCACAGTGACATGGACAACCTATATATATACATATATATATATATATATATATATATATATATATATATGTGTGTGTGTGTGTGTGTGTGTGTGTGTGTGTGTGTGTGTGTGTGTGTGTGTGTTTGTTCAGCAGTTATCATGTAACTAACCTATGCTTTCACATACAGACTGCCTCCTTACTCCCAAAAGATCACCACCTTCTGTGTACTGCTCTGATGTTACTTTGGGCAGAAAATTGAGAAAAAAAAATGGCTGCATTAATTTTTGTTGTTGCTTCTGGAATGTGTATATCCATTGTTTTCCCTCACAACAACCCCATCAGTGAACATTTCACTGAGGATAGCTCATACTTTGCATTCAAATGATACTTGCATTTGTCACTACCACATATATGTGATCATAAAGAAAGGTAAAAAAGGTATACATGTAGAAACATATTTCATATTGCTGCGTTCATGCTAAACTAATCACTTCCCAAATAAATAATTGCATACATAAATAACAATAGAATGGATCACTTTAGTGGGAAGTCTATATGTTTATTAGTGCCCATACATATCTCTTGTGATGCAAGTTCTTATAAAAAAACAAAAGAAAAAGTGCAAGAGAAAGAAAACATTCCAGAAGACAGTAGAAACTTCTCCTTTTGATTTACTTGTTCATGTGACCAGAAATTGATGGTTAAGCATTAAGACTGGCAGCTCAGACCTACTGATTTCAAGTGCTTAGCTTACATAGGTTCATAGGTTCATAGATACATACTAGGCTAACAATTACCAGAGGCCCTAAAAGCCTAGCCATAAAACCCAAATGTGACTTACACATTTGATTTATATTTGATTTATAGAGTGTGATTTACTGACTGTCTGTCCATCTGAGACACACAAGCCAGATCGGGCATGAATTTATAATCACACATTCATTGATGCAAGTTGCTCTTAAATAATGATATGAAGGAACTCTGCTGTACATGGATGACAAACCTGTTCCAGAGAATGAGAATTTATGAGAAACATATTTGTCTCTTCAACATGTCCTATTTATGTTGCAAGCAAAATTAAGGTCTTTTACTCTAGTTGTTCTGATGAAGCTGCAGTGGTACAGTGGTAACATTGTTGCCTCACAGCAAGGGGTTCTCTTCTTCGATTCTCAGTTGGAGTGCCTTCTGTGTGGAGTCTGCATGTCCTCCCTGCAGTCAAGTGGCCTCCAAAAGACATGTGTGAATGGGCGTGCCTTCACTGAAGGTTGAGTGTCGGGCTGGCAACTCTGCACCATAAAAATCTACTGCCAATCATTAGCGGACCGGAATTCCACTGTGGCGACCCCTAACTAGGAAAAGACAAACAAGCTCTAGTTGTTCTGATGCTGTTTATTTAGCATATGTTCAAATGTTTCATCAAAAAAGGGTCCAGGGATACCTTGTATGCCAGGCAATGATCACCTCTAAGAAGTCTGTATGATACCAAGTAAAGAGATAGGGCTTTGAGGAGATCATTGTAGGAAATTGTGTTTACTCCCTGTATTCTTTATGTAAGAAATCATTGTGGACGTTCCAGTTGCATGTGTCTGGTGAGGTACAAACAAATGGGGCATACTACTCTATGATAAGCCTGATAAGGACTGAGTACAGTGATATGGTGACCTTTCTGGACCTAGATATCATGCCATGCCCTTGCTTATAAGCTGAGCAACATAGAAGGATTTTCTTACTACTCTAGACACATGTTGGTTGAAGGCTAAGTAACTAATGAATCAATTTTGAAGGGTGTTTTATTGATAATATAGTTACCCATGGTGGCAGACTTCCCAAAAGGTACTAAAATATATTTCTTGGTATTGAGCTTTAAGCCATGGCTTTGGTACAGAGAGTTTGTCTGTATTAGACCTTCCTGAAGGGTGTTCTCATCTGCTCCCAGTTTGCTATCCTCTGTGAACTTGGTAAACCAGAGGCCTTTGACATTTGAGAAGTAGATGCCAAAGGGGAGTGGGCATAACACAGAGCCCCAGGGGATTCCACTGGTGACCTTCCTCTTTGTAGCCTCTAGCCTCCTGTGAGCCAGCCATCTACCCATTTTGTTATAAACAGGGTTGTACCTAGTTATGTAAGTTTGTTGACAATGCCTGAGGGGGTTATTGTATCAAATCTCTTAGCCAGATCTAGGTTGACAATATGCACTGGGTTCCCCAATCCATTGCCTTAGTGATCTTTTTCAAAGACCTCCACCAGATTCACTAAGCATGACCTTCCTTTGACAAAGCCAAACCGGGATGGATCCAGTGTCTGGAGGTCTCCTATGTCCTTGTCGGTAATTCCCTTGATAATTCTATCCATGGCTTTACAAATAAGACTAGTCAGACTAATGGGTCTGTAGTTTCCAGGATCTGTTGAAGTCCACCCTTATGAAGATGGTTAATCATTGCAGTCCTTCATTCATGTAGCACAAAGCCTGTATTAAGACTATGGTTAAATAATGAATCTGAGGGTCCTGATAACTCAGATTTTAGACTGTTTAGGAGGTATCCTGGGATGCTTTTAAGGCCCATTGAGGCTGTGTTTTTGGCTTTAGTGAGTGCAGCCAGGACAAGATCTCTAGACTTTCTTGGAGGGTATTATTGGTGAGTGGTGGGGGGTGAGGGTAGGAATAAAGTATGGAATTGAATTTGTCCACTAACCGGTTCACTATATCACCAGGCTTGGTGAATGTGGCACCATTAATCACCAGTTCAACACATTGCTAGGTGCTGCCCTTGACATTTCAGACATAGCTATAGAAGGCTTTTTAGTTATCTTTCTTAACCTCAAAGCTGGCTTTTCTTGACCTAATTAGTTCTGGGCTTACATCTGTTAGGTATAGCAGCCTCTATGCAACCATTGACATGGTAGTACAGAGTTTTTGAGAGCAATTCAGCATAAGCTGGTGTGTTCTCGGGTTTAGAGCCGCATTCAGTTTTGACAAACCATCACCTAATAACAGGTAATTTGCCTTGGAATAGTCCCTAACTTCTACTAGTTATAATGGGATTGTAGAGTTGATTTAGATTTCAAAGGAAACAGCTTTATAGCTGGACCTTACCAGGGCAGATAAGACATTGCAGGGTTTAGCATTATCTCATATTTGTGAGCCTCTAGTGGGCATATTCACTATTTGTTCAAGGTTGTTTGTATTTACAAAGTCTGGGAAACTCTGTACCAGTAGATGTCAGGTTGTGCAGGATTCCCAAACTATAGAAGGGTAATTAAAGTCTCCCATGCTTAGGGTGTTAAGTTGGATGTTAAGTGTCTTCAGTAGGTCCAAGTATGCATCATGAGCTTTATGTGGCATGGTTGGTGACCTATTGCTGGCTAGGATATGGCATGGGATTTTGTCTATGGTGATCTGCATGTGGAGGACCTCTAGCATATCATACTGTTTACCCACCCTAGAGGTATGCTTGCTATTTATGTATATAGAGACACCTCCACCTTTAGCACTTGTCTGTGCAGCTGGTGGTGTAAAAGTGTGGAAAGCCATGAAATCTTACACCACCAGGGTACTCTCTTCCCTTTAAATCATGTCTCCATAACTCTACAGATATCTATATTCTCAAGTGTGAGGAGGGCTTGGAAGGACATATGCTCCTGGTATTGCAAAGTAACATCTTGAGGTTCTGTTGAGTTTATTTTGCTATGCTGGTAGGTTTGTCAGTTTGGCCTTGCCTAAAAAAAGCTACTATGAGGTGGACAAAGCCTTAGTCCGTATTTGAAAGCGTAGAAGGGAATGATGCAGACAATCCTTGTTAAAGCAAGGTGGTCTGATGTCCATGCCCTTCCAAGCTGACAAATTTTGGATCCCCACCAGTTGTTGAAATCAATCATTTTTCACTCAAATCCATGCATAATCCTTGGTGATGGTAATGTGCTGTTCAGTGTCATGTTCCACAATGTCTCTCTTCATATAGTCAAGGTACATTTCAAGTTATCTGTACCTACATGGACTATGATGGAATCATACTGGTACCTGTGAAGTAATGACCTGAGTGCATCTGGGTTATGGTGTATTCTGGCTCCAGATAAGCATCTAACACTTAACTTCTCCTTGTTCAGCCTGGTTAGAGGGGCATCCATATATCTTAGAATGGAGTCCCCAGTGATGAGAATCCTGAAAATTATGTTTGCTTGCCCTAGGGGCTTAGTGTTTGTGGCTCCACTGAAAGTGACCGTATGTGTGGTGTTAGATGATGTATTTTTTGAGTGCCTTTGTACTTACTGAGGCATAGCTTTGGCATTGGGTGGTCTAGCTGATCTTTGTTGTTTAGCATGATTACTTTTAAGTGCTTCAGTATAAGTTAGACTGTGTGTGTTTTTGTGTGCTATGTGAGGTAGGTGTTGTGTTTGTGGTTTCAACAACCTGATGTGGATTTGTATGTGAGAGGTTAGCCTAGTGTCACTGCGTAAGTACAATTCTCGCATACTGTGTCTGATTCTTGAAGGTGGTTGTGAGTGTAGTATAGATAATATAGTAACATATATACAGAGACTGGTTTACCATATCATCCTACTGTATAGAAAGAGGGTAATGTGAAAACAAAAACATCCTGAATGTGAAAGTATAAATAAAAGATATATAAATAAACATGGTTCGTATGAAAAATTGTATTTACACTTTCACATTGAGGATGTTTTTGTTGCATCCACAGGACACATCAGCTTTTGGCATTGATTATTCATTTTCTGCACTTTCTTTTTTAAAGTTGCATTTTTCCTTTTAAAAAGATGTTTTCTCTTGGAGCTGATTTTAAGCTTCTTTAATTATTTAATTGTTTTAATTATTCTATTTAATTAAGGGGAGGAAGGGTATATAAATGTGTTAACTTGTCTCTCTTTGGATATCTGATGAAGTCTGTTAGCCGGAGATTTCTTCAGTAAAACCTCTGGATTATAACCAGTTATGGTGTGGCTTAGCCTGTTGTCTCTTACAGTACTTTTCCTTGCTTGGTTTTTACAATTTATCCTTGTCAAAAAAGAATGCCGCTAAGCCATGGATGAAAAACACAATCAGATTTTTGCAAGGGACAAGCTCTCAAGCCCTTTGTATTTTCTCCAAATCTATTTTTAAACATTTGTTTAAAACTTGACTTGTAAACCATACTCACCTACAACAGAATTCCAAAAAGAAGTGCATTAAATCAGTTGCATAATAAAATCTCCGTTTCATACTCTGTGCTTTCTATATAAAAACAAGTAATACACAAATCATTTGTAATAAATAACTTTTTTATAATAACTGATATTAGATAAACTCTTGTTGCATCATCAGCCTATGACAATATTTACAAAGGCAGGTTCAGCATTTCCACTCACACACACACACACACACACACATATATATATATATATATATATATATATATATATATATATATATATATATATATATATGTGTGTGTGTGTATATACATATATATATATATATATATATATATATATATATATATATATATATGTATATACAAACACACACACACACACACACACACACACACACACACACACACACACACACACACACACACACACACACACAAACATCACAACATGGACTTAGAATCCATCAGAACTATACTGACAAACAACTGGGAGATCATTAAAAGCAGCTACGAACTGCAAAAAGCACTGGGACCATCCCCAGCCTTCAGCTGCAAGAGAACACTATCTCTTAAGGCTATGTTTGACACAACCTCCCCAACCACCACCCCTAATGCTCAGAGGCCTCCAGCCATGTGCAGCTACGACAAATGCATATGCTGCCAGTACATAGCCAAAGGGGAACAGTTCACCCTAAAATTCCATAGGCACATTTTCACCTTCCAGGAAGCATTCAACTGCAACACTACATACATGGTGTACCTAGCAGTCTGCGAGCAATGTGGAACCTACTATTTAGACAAAATAGTAAGAAAACTAAGCGACCGAATCAAAGAACACTACCAAGCCATAAGAAACCAAGTTACTAAAAATGCTCTAGCAAAATGCAAATATAGCAGCCCAGTTTGCACTAAATTCCTCTTCATAATCTTGGACAAAGTCACCATCCACCATGGTGATACCAACTCCCAGATGGAAGTCAGAGAACTTAGATGGCAGGTGAAACTCCAGGCTGACATGCCTCCAGGCCTGAATGGGAACCTAAAATTAAAAAGCTTACTAAAATGGATCATATAAGGTAGAGCTAACCCCTCCCACTCAATAGCCAGAGAAAAGTCATAAATGCATGAACCTGCAAGTTAAGAATTGTATTTCTGAATAAGTTTGATCATGTAACAGTACCTAACGAATAAAAGCACTCAAATATCTTATGATGTTTTTATTTTCTTGAATAAAGCTTTGTAAAATTGGGTCATAGTTCCGTATTTCCTCCAGATCAAAAGGTTTTTACTCTTATGGCTGCAGTGTACTCTAATTTTTCGGCAGTCATTACCAAGATATATATATATATATATATATATATATATATATATATATATATATATATGTATATGATTCCATTGAGTATAAGTGCATTTACTCAATAGTAAAATAACGTCAGTAGGAAGCTTGGGCATAAATAAAATTGAACACTCTAAATACTGAGCCTGCAAAAGATCGAGAAAGGAGGTTTATTTTCTTTCCTGAACTCCACACTAAAATCCTCCATGATATTAGCCTTGAATTTGTCTAAATAATGGCACAGGAATGTATTTTATAAGGTAAGGTATATTGTTAATGTTGGGGACAGGTCTGGGGTTAGCATGCATTACTACAGTGGGCATCAGGGTCATTACCAGAGTGAGGGATGAGCAGAGTTACAGAAATTTCTGGGCTTTTCAAATATATGTTAAACATTTCAGCCAGTTAGAGTACAGTGCACTATGGTCATACCTGCATATATTCAGCTGATATCTGCTCATATGTACTTCGAGCATTGTGACTATATGTGTGTACAATACTGAACAGTATAATACAGTGTATAACACAGATGTGATATTGGTTCACCATAACTGACATACAATTTAGTGAACAAATTACTCTGCACACAGGTTAATTGTAACAATATGTTAACATGCTCTTCCTAAGCAGTACTATTAGCTGTACTAATAAGTATCTCCTGCTATTATAAAAGGTCCCGTCATGCTGGTGACATGTAAGGAACTGATCAGTTATGATTACTGTATTACTCAATCACCCACAACTAAACATGGTATATGCGCAGGAAAGACTGTGGGATTACATGACAGGAGATGTTGATACTAGGTGTATTCCAGCAGTGGCACAAAGAGGTAGAATTAAATAGATTCTAGATATGTTGTGTTAATACTAAAAGTTTAACAGCCACAAGCGTAGGGAAGATAGTTGTACATTTGTGAGTGTGTGTGTGTGTGTGTGTGTGTGTGTGTGTGTGTGTTTGTCTGTGTGTGTGTGTGTGTGTGTGTGTGTGTGTGTGTGTGTGTGTATATATATATATATATATATATATATATATATATATATCTATAGGTTCATAGGTTCATAAGTTCATAGGTGTGTACTAGACTAATGGCCCTGGAGCCTTTACAAGCCTAGCCCATAGGATTACCCTGGCATCGTACCACCTGAGCTTAGCTCCCAGTGCCTCTGTCGAGTAGAGCCACTGGAGTGTCCCCCGAGGTGAATTTTCTATTTCCCATCCACTTATCAAAATTTATCTTGAAGAGGGCTAGTTTGGTGATCTGCTTGACATGTATGCGAAGTCTATTCCAAAGCATGGGCAGTCTCTGGGTTATGAACCTGTCCCTCTAGCACATTCTGTTGATTGTAGTAATGAGGCTGAGGTCTCTGGAGCATGTGGTGCGGAGGGATTGGGATTTCTTTAGATGTAGCATTTCTAACAGAGCTGGGTCAGACATGGCTCTGTAAGTCAAGCACAGATTGCCTCTAAGTAGGTGATATGAGACAGAGAATAGTTGGAGTTTTTTGAGTCTGTCCATGTAGGACAAGTGTTTAAGGCCTAGGATCCTCTTTGTGAGGTACTTTTGTGGCCTCTCCAGTTGTTGCAGGTGCCTAGTGAGGTACATGCCAAATGGGGCATTGTACTTGATGATTGGCCTAATGAGGGATGAGTAGAGGGAGAGAATGACCTATTTCTTCCTGGATGCAGAACCCTTAGTAATGAGATGTGCCGCATAGAAGGACTTTGTGACCACAGTGGCAATGTGGTGGTCAAAAGAGAGGTTGCTGTCAACCTGTGTTGCCAGATCTCTTATAACACCTTCTGTGTTCAGTGGGCTACCATCGATGTGGTAATTCAATGGAAAAGTTTTTTTTCCCCAAGGGGGATGATGACACACTTTTTGGCATTGAGCTTAAGGCCATGGTTCTGACACCAGTCGGTGGTCTTAGTGAGGCCTTTCTGTAATATGTCAACATCACTTGGGGAGTTAATAATAGCTCCCAACTTGTAATTGTCTGAGACCTTTGTCAGCCAGATTCCCTTTGTGTTGACCTGGACTTCAGAGAAGTAGATACCAAACAGGAGAGGATTGAGGACCAAACCCTGTGGGATCCCACTCATGACTGGTCTGCAGTCTGACTTGGAGTCAGCTACTTTCACACTGTGGGTTCTATCTGTCAGCTAGTTTGCAATCCACCTAGTGATATAGGGGTTGATGCCTAGCCGAGTGAGTTTTTCTATGATTCCTGAGTGGGGAATGGTATAAAAAGGCATTGGGCAGATCTAGGTAGGCTGTATGAACCGCATTGCCTTCACCCAAGGCTCTGGTGACTGACTCAAAGAAGTCAACCAATTTGAGCAGGCATGAGCTACCTTTCACAAAACCAAACTGTGTAGGATCCAGAGTTTGGAGATTCCCTATATCTTTGTTTATTAGGTCCATGATGATGCGATCCTTAACTTTGCATATCAGACTCATCAGGCTAATGGGGCAATAGTTCCCATGGTCTGTAGTCACTCTTCCTTTGTGGAGAGGAATGAATGTAGCAGTGTGCCATTTTGTAGGGACAAAGCCTGAAGTGAGGCTGTGATTAAACAGGGCACACAGTGCCAGTTCACTCTGTAGTTCATGTAGAACACAGCCAGGGATATTGTCCGGTCCCATAAAAGCTGTATTCTTGGCTTTGGAGAGTGCTTTTTTAATCTTTGCAGCAGTAATGCTGGGTGTCTGGCAATCTGCTGGTATTGTAATTGGTCCTTTGGGGGGGTAAAGTTGGCACTGAATCTGTCGGCCAGTATATTGGCAATATCTGTTGGTTTGGTATAGGAGGTACCATTGTGCAGTAACTCAGAGCAAATCTGGATATTGCCATGGAGATTCTTTACATAACTATAGAAGACCTTGTGCTTGTCTTTACTGTCTGCTGCAATTCTGTTTTCATAGCTAGCTTTAGAGGATTTGATGAGGGAAATCAACTTTCTTTGAAGCTGATAAAGGAGTTTTTCCAGTCTTGGGACTACACCTTATTCTGCATCAGTTTCTTCCTTCTGTTGTAGAGTTTTTTTATGGCAAAGGACACCAGATTGGCTTCCTTATTTTGGAGGAGTGTGTCTTGGTTCTATTGGGTATGGCAAGATCCATGCATTTGTGTACGTGTTCGTACAGTGCATTGGTGTATGATTCTGCAGTCATGCAATTATTCTCCATTTGCATGGGTGCTGTGAAGTTAGCAACTTCTGTTTTTAGGAGCCCAAAGTTAGCTTTAGAGCAGTTTTTCATGGTTGTTGCCTTTGCTGGGGTGGGGTGGAGGGTGGAAGGGATGAGGATTTCTAAGGTGATTAGTTTGTGGTCAGATCTAACCAGGGAGGAGTTGACTATTGATGTGGAGCAATGGTCACCCATATTAGTAATGAACAGGTCAAGGATGTTGCTACCTGTAGTGGAGGTAAGAATGAGCTGGTCCAGGGCATAGGAATTAATGAATTCCAGGAAACGTTGGGCAAGTGTATTGGGACATGAGTAGTTTTCCCAGTTAATGGAGGGGTAGTTGAAGTTGCCCAGTATGAGAGTATTAGGTTGGACCCTAATATTCTCCAGGGTGCTTAGGAATGTGGAGTGTGAGTATTGGGATATGGTTTGGGGACCTATAGAAGACTATGACCTGAATTGCTGTCTTACCCAATGTTAACTGCACCTGAAGTATCTCAGATGCGTTATGTTGGGCTACCAGTCTAGAGATGTGCACATCCTTTATGAATATGGAAACACCACTGCCTTTCGAGCTTCAGTCCAAGTTCTGGGGCTGAAAGGTATGGAATGAGTTATAGGTAGCGCAGGTGTGCTTTCTGCTGCCTTGAACCAGGTCTCTGTTATAACACAAATGTAAATGTTCTCCATTTTAAGGAGTGCTCTGAGTGAGTGCATTTTGAGATTTAGACCTCTAGCTTTGAGCAGCATGACCCTCATTTTGCATGTGTTTGTAGTTGTTACAGTGGTAATTTGGTCTTTGGAATACCACCTAAAAAAGGCACTATAGGGGTGGCAAGAGCTTTAGCCAGTATCCAGAAGGCCAGGGGTGACAGATGCAGGCCATCTCTGGCAAATCATTGAGGTCTGTCAGTCATGTCATCCCAGGCAGACAGATACTGGATCCCCTTAGAATGACACCAGAAAATTGGCCAGTTGTTAAAATCAATCCTTTTCTGCTTGTACTGCAGTATCATTCTGGATGATGGTAGGACAGTGCTCAGGGCTAGGGTCATACCCTGCTAGACTACATAATCCAAAAGCTCCTCCATGTCTCTTTTCATGTAGTCCAGGGAAGTACGTCTCAGGTCATTCACACCCACATGTACAATGACAGAGTCATATTTGTACCAGTTGTTGAGAGACCTGAGTGCATGGGTTATGTAGTGGATCCTGGCACCTGACAGGCAGCTGACTATTACTTTTAGCTTATCTGACCTAGTGAGTGGGACATCAGTGTGCCTCACTATTGAGTCACCTATGGCTAGTGTGTTGGATATGCTGTTTTGCCTTAGGGGCTTTGGTTGAGTGGCACACTGTTTAGGAGAGTTATGTGTCTTGTGATTAGTGTTGAGTTGTGGTGGTTGAGTACATTTCTGCCTTGGAAGTGTCTGCCGTTTGGGTAGATTTTTATTAAGAGCCTCCGTGAAGGTGGGTGTGTGGTTTGTGTTTTTATGTGAAGGGCTGTGTGTGTGTGTGTGTGTGTGTGTGTGTGTGTGTGTGTGTGTGTGTGTGTGTGTGTGTGTGTGTGTGTGTGTGTGTGTGTGTGTGTGTGTATATATATATATATATATATATATATATATATGTATGGATTCACTTTATATCCTCAAAATACTGAAATATTGAAATTCAGTATTTTGAAGATATAAAGTCAAAACCTTAAAACAATGAAAACTCAGAAGTGCGGAATTCATAATCTTGCACACCGGAGATTTTGAATTAGTGCTTCTACTCCACACACACAGACACACACACACACACACACACACACACACACACACACACACACACACACACACACACACACACACACACACACACACACACACACACACACACACACACACATGCACGCACCTTCCTCCTCACAAACAAACACAAGCTCTCTATTACATAAAAGCAGGGGGCAAACCCCCCTGCACCCCCATATGGGAGGCAAGCCCCACACTCCACCCTACTTAAATATTCTAACTCCGAGGTCAGACTACATGCAAACACACACAAAACACCACCACACAAGCTACATTCTCCTCGCACACACACATCACAGCAACAAAACACACTAACACACACCACATCCCCTACCCAAAACCCTTAACACATACACACTTACCTGAATCCAAAACCACAGCGAAATACTAGAAGCACTAATTCAAAACCTCCAGTATTCAAGGTTTTGAATTTCGCGCTTCTGAGATTTCGCTTTTTTTCAGGATTCCACTTTATGGGCTTGAAATACTGAATTTTGATACTTCAGTATTTCAAGTTTCTAAAGTGAATCCATATATATATATATATATATATATATATATATATATATATATATATATATATATATGTGTGTGTGTGTGTGTGTGTGTGTGTGTGTATTGATATATGGTTAATGCATTGTATCATTGCTAATTTGCAAGTATTTATTCTAATTTAAATAGTCTCATGATTTTGGCATATAATCGTGTGCATTGTAAGGTACATAGGGGCAGTATGTTACTGATGCATTTGTGGTAAGGATGTTGGATGTGTGTAGTTATCACTAGTGCATGACTCCTGCAGCTGTGCACCACTGACTATGCTGCATTTTGTGAAGTAGCTTATGGGAGGCAGTACTCTAGTAAGATATGGTGGTGTCATGTGTCTAAAAGCAAGTAGATAAATAGGGGATACAAGCTAAAGTTGAGACTCTGATAACAAACTATTGGTGCACAGCTTAGGGATCCCTGTACTATTAATTAGCATATTACCCATTACTCTTTCTCTTACTGTAATTACCTATGGTAGTCAACAACGTGACAACCTCTCTTTTTCCCCTACAAAGAGGCACTCACCAAGGATGTCCGTTATCCCCTCACTTTTTGTTCTGGCTATTGAAACATTGAATAGGCTACTGAATTACCTGAAATTGCTGATTGTATGAGACATGTTTAGTGTAACAACCCAAGCCCTATTCTTTGCTGAAGTTTATATGGTGTTGTCACGAATAACTGATTCCCAAAACTGATATATTTTCATCATCTACCATAGCTATAACTGAGTCTCAGCAAGACTGAGGCAGTGGACATTAACAGTGTGGCTCTGTCATTTGAGCACTTAGGGATAAGATTCCCCTTCCAGTGGTCTACTTCCTTACTAATATACCTGGTAATCACATTACGTTATGATATGACCAAAACTGCAGCCCGCAACTTAGAACCTATCTGGAGGAAACTTTTTTTATGGACCTACTCTTGTTATAATTTGCAACTGCAACTGAGGGGCAGGATAGCATGTTTATGGCATCTTTACTCTATTATTTGTACAGACACATTCATGGCCTTCAAAAGCATTACACTTCTGTACTCCTTTATGTGTAATAACTAATGACAGCAGCTTAATTCATGGGTTGTTAGACTGCCCCAGTGATGCATAGGGTTAGGTGTGGTAGACTGGCTCTACTTCAACATGAGTTTCATAGTGCTACTGTTAATCAGTCATGACCAGTTGACCCCCCCACCCCCGCTAACATATGGACTGTGGTTGAAGCCAACATACAAAGGCTTGAGTCCTCCTGGGACATTATTTGCCATGAAAAGAGTGTTTTTCAGTACCTGAGGAGCTGGCATCAACTTGTAGAAAATTGATATTTCATCCTACCAGTGATGAAATATCTGTCCATCTCTGAGATTTCGGTCTCTAAAATTCCATTATGGGTTTGCCCTATGTTTAAGTTCGGGGACAACCCAGTGAAGCTTGTAGGCTGTGATCTAAAAGGTATCCATATGATGGGTGATTTTACATAAGAAAACGAGGGCAGAGAGTGTTTGCTTTCTTTAACTATCTTTAACCAAAGTGGAATCTCTCAACAAAAGAGCAGTAGAAGTACCTTACACTTAATATTGGAAATGTTGCCTGTACTAAAGCACAATGGCATTATAGAGACTTAGGATACCCTCTTCAGTCATCTTAAAAGGGGATCCCATACTCTAACTTACTAAATAAAGAAACCAAGAAGGTACTGAGCAAGTTAAATGCTGATGTATGCTATATGATCTTAGCATGCTCTGACCACATTATTGGTAAGCTGTTGTGTATACTTAAGCATTCTAGCAAATGGATATACATCTATGAAAAATCAGTCCTGTTTTGGCTGGCAGGGGTGTCTACTGGTTAGAAGGATTCAATTTTCAGCAGTAATATTGTCATTGCATAACTATTGACATTTGTGCTAACCAAACAAATTATGTTTTACACAACTTTTGGACCTGTTTTCCAATTCATGACATTTGGAGGGATACAAGGGGGTTGCTAAAGAAAATAGTTATTTAGAAGTAACTATGGACCCAAAATAGCTAATTTTGAAGTAACTATGGACTAACTTCTTCCTATCCATGACATATGATAAGCTTTTTCAAAAATGAATGGTGTTTTTCAACCTTGGCTTAAGCATATTTCCACAGTGGTAAGGACTTCATTTTAAGCAACTTTTCCATCATGCGGGCTTATAGGAGTAGTTTGGATCCTCCCAAAAAGAGTGTGTCCTACTTTATAAAGTTTTTAAATACTTACAAGCTTGGTAGATTAGACTCTTCAAAAAAATGATATGGCTAGCTATTGCTGCCCTTGATTTTTTGGGTTACAAGGCAGGTCACCCATTTTTGGCATGTAGTTGCCATTGATGTCATTATTTTGCTCTACTTAAATGTTTTATATATCATTGGGTATTTGTTTCGCTACGAAGTATCTTACTGTTTTGTTGTGAATATTGTTATTTAATAAAGGTTAAGGCAAGAAAAAAAAAACTTCCTCCCTGTCACACATTGTTTTACATGGTACACATTCACTACTGTAAACATGTGCTCAGACTGTTCAGACGATTGCATGACAACAAATGCCAGGTTTATGTGTATCCAGCATAACCATGCTCTAGATATCAGCTTTATGTTCATGCAGGCATGATTATAGTCCACAGTACTCTAACTATGTGTGGCATGCTAGACATAGCTGCAAAGTCCAGGTTTCTGCAATTACACTCACTCGCTCTCTCTGGGGGATGATGGCTCCTCTGTTGCAGAAGGAAGTAGCAGTCCATAAAAATCACAAAAACTGATAAGCCAAAGAAGAGCTATAAAAGCCAAGTGATACTGAGGATAAGAAAGGAATTATGTATTGTTACTATTATGCAAAAATCCCAGAGTTTCCAGACACAGGCTATTCAAAAAGATTAAGAGAAAAATTAGAGGAAAGAAAATTACTTCCACAAGAAAAACTGGCAGAAGTTTCAAATAAAAATTTGTGTTTATTACTGCAACAGATTTGTGAAAAACATTATAGTGACCAAGAAACTTTGATTTGTTTGGAAAAAGAAGCATCTGAGGAAGTGTGAAAATCGGCACAACAAAGCCTAAAATGTTTGAACACTATAAAAAAGAAATGTGGACATGGAAAAGAAAGAGATTTGATATGGTACAACATTTATGCAAAGACAAATGCAAAATTAATCAATATAAAGAAGACAGCCCAAAAGATATTCAAAAATAAATACAGGCAAAGGTACCCAGATATGCAAAATTTCACAATAAAAAATAATATCACCAAAAGGGAATGCAGAAAAGAAGATTAGTAAAGTAGAAGTTAAAAAAATATAAGTTGAAGTTATTGAGTGCCTGCGAAGTGAAGGATTTGGTGTAGAAGGTCTAACACAGGTTACATCACATCATGATGGAGAAAGTCTCCAAAGTAAGGATAAAAAGGAAGATCAGAAGATATCTGAAAAAGAAATATGGACATGGGAAAGAAAATGCGACTTTATATGGTGTGATATCTATGCAACTGAGAAAGCAAAACTAATCAATACAAAAAAGCAGCACCAAAGATATTTGAAGAGAAATACAGGCAAAGGAATCTGGACATAGAGAACATTTCCAATACAAAAAATAGAAGACATAGAGGAAAAGTAGAAAAGGAGATTAATAATGGAGAAGTTAAAGAAATAGAAATTGAGGTTATGGAGTACCTGTGAAGTGAAGGATTCAGTGTAAAAAATCTCATTCAGAAAGCACCACAACAGGATAGGATAATGGATATCCAAATTAAGGGGAAACCAGTGGAATGGCAGGCAATTGGCCAGATGCCATATAAATATGGACTGCATAAATGAGCCCAGTTCTTTGTCATTGTCATGACTATTCCTCTTCATCAGAGTAGCTGACCTGGTCTGCAATGCTTGCATACCTTGGTACCTACTATTGGATCAGCAAATGTTTGTGAATATGGGCAATATGTCTTATCATTCATTGGCAAGGTACATAAGATTCCGAAATATTGTATGCTAATGAGGCACATTAGTGATGTATGGTATTGGAGAGCTAACTATAATGCCAATATGCAAATCTACAATATTCTGAGACATTTACGCTTATGGGGTTATTATACTTATAAATGGAGATAGTGTAGTTGCCTTAATCCTAGATATGTCCACTTGTCTACTACATCACATACACTAGGCTGTAAATCATTTTAAGTCTGCATAGTATATGTATTTGACTATAGTACTCCTGGCATGCTGATGGTGAATGATCCATTTGAATGGAGGTTACACCCTGTATATTGTGTTACAGTTTAAATTTGTGAGGCTTCCTTTGGAAGCTGCTTAATGCAGATGTTAAAAATTTCATTGTAATGCTTGCTGTGAGCTCCTCTTGTTCTGATGCATATTTTTCACATATGTGCGATGTCTATATTTATGTTATAATCTTAATATAGAAATCTGTTTGCCATTCACAACTATGCATGATAGTATGTCCCCAACAAGTTCCATATGTAAGTAGTTGCAAATCTATGGGGCTGTGTAGAGAAGTATAGAAAAGTAAAAACTTATGTTATTCAGCTAGAGTATGTTTTTTCTAACTTATATATTTGCATATGTTTACATATACATATATATATATATATATATATATATATATATATATATATATATATATATATATATATATATATATATATATATATATATCTTTACAGATATGTGTGTGTGTGTGTGTATGTCTAACTTATAACCACAGTGTTAGCAAAGTGCAAAGTCAACATATACTAAATTAATGCACTTGTTAAAATTTTGTCTTGACAAGGTTACAATTCATGTGCATATCATTACACATGGGCACTGTTTGTTCTACTGTCTGTTTAATTACTCCAAAACTTTGGAATGCAACAGTTCAAAAATTTTTGGAATTTCTACCTTTGTATGTGTACACATAACCATAATGTAAGCCATTTCAACATATACTGTATTAGTCATGATAAAATCTATTTCCCAATATTTCTGTTAGTTTGCATATCACACATGAATATTGTCTACTGCATTGCCTTTTTACTTACACCAAAGACCTTGAGTAACTTGGTGTAACACTTTAAAATCCCAGTCAAGATGTCAGTATGCTTAGTAAACATTACAGTAATGTGCTAAATACACACTAGTAAAATATAAACCATTTTGCAGCAAAACAGATGCAAACAGAGAATTAATATATGGACCCCAGCCATAAACAAACTATACAATAGAAGGAGGAAGCTACTACATGATAAAGCAAAATCCCAAAAAGGGAAGGCATCTCTGATCAGTATTAGCAAAAAACTACGGGCGCTCATAAAATCATCTAAGGCCAGCTTCGAGAGAAAAATTGCACAGGACACTAAGGATAATCACAAGGCTTTCTTTAGTTATGTTAGGAACCTGGGTGGGAATTCCCAGATATGCTCAGAATTAGCCCAAAATGACAAAAAAATACATCGAACCCACAGACATTGCCAACATCCTAGCTGACAGGTTCAGCACAAACTTCTCGCCCCCCCCTACCGACCAAAAGGGCAAATATCTATCCCAGCAGAGTGTTGCCCCCCCTGACATCTCAGATGCTCAGGTAAGAGCCGCCCTCTCCAAAGCAAAAAATACAGCATCAATGGGACCAGACGGTGTCCCAGGCAGCATCCTACATGAACTCCAAGAAGAGCTAAACCCAAACATAAAACTACTGTTCAATCTCAGCCTTACTACAGGATATGTGCCCAAAGAGTGACGTACAGCAACAGTGGTCCCTCTCCACAAAGGTGGTGCCTCAACGGATAATGGAAACTATTGTCCCATAAGCCTGACTAGCTTGGTCTGCAAAGCTATGGAAAGGATCATCATGGACCTCATAAATAAAGATATTGGGGACCTACAGACACTGGATCCTACCCAGTTTGGCTTTGTTAAGGGCAGATCCTGCCTCTTAAACCTGGTTGATTTCTTTGAAACAGTCACCAAGGCCATTGACGAGGGGAAGGTGGTCCACACAGCCTACCTGGACCTCGCAAAAGCCTTCAATACAGTACCCCACTCAGGCATTATAGATAAGCTCACCAGCTTAAATATAAACCCCTATGTCACTAGATGGGTTGCAAACTGGCTCAAGGACAGAACCCACATGGTTAGAATTGCTGGAGCCATGTCAGCCTCCAAACCAGTTACAAGTGGCATCCCACAAGGCTCAGTCCTGGGACCTCTCTTGTTCAGTATATATTTCTCGGAGGTACAGGCCAACACGGAAGGACTGTGGCTGACCAAATTCACAGATGACTGCAAACTGGGCACCATAATCGACTCTCCAGCTGACACAGGCATCCTCCAAAAGGGCCTCATAGAAACAGACAACTGGTGCCAGAGCCATGGCCTCAAGCTAAATGCCAAAAGGTGTATAGTCATCCCCTTTGGCAAAAACAAAGTGCCCACAAATTACCACATAGGTGGTAATCCATTAAGTACAGAAGAAGTAATTAGGGACCTGGGGACCCAAGTTGATAGCAATCTCTCATTTGACAACCACGTGGCCAAAGTGGTTAGAAAAACATTTTATATAGCCTACCTAATCATGAAGGGATTCACATCTAGATCAGTGGAGGTCATCGTGCCTCTTTACTCATCCCTCATTAGGCCCATAATTGAGTACAATGCCCCTTTTGGGATGTACCTTATCAGACACCTGCAGCAACTGGAAAGATCCCAAAAGTACCTCACCAAGAGGATCAAAGGGCTCAGACAGATGCCATATGCTGCCCGGTTAAAGAAACTCCAGCTCTACTCAGTGGCATACTGCCTGCTCAGAGGCGATCTGTGCCTGACCTATAAATCCATGTCCAACCTAGAATTAATGGACATGCTGCAACTCAGAAAATCCAAATCCCATCAAGCTACGCGCTCGAGAGACTTGAACCTCAGCACTGAAATAAATAGGACATGCTCCCTTCACTCTGGAATAAAATCCCAGTCCAGGTTAGGCAGAGTCCCTCACTGACTCTCTTCAAGAGGAATCTTGATGAGTGGATGGGAGATCGTAGGTTTACCCCGGGTATCACTTCTGTGTCACTGTTAGACAGAGGCACAGTATAGTAACCTCGAAAAAGGGCATAGCAAAATTAATTTAAAATGGGTGGCGAAAGCCAAACACACTCTGGCTAGGCTTATAAATGCCCTAGGGCAGATAGCCTAGTATGAACCTATGAGCCTATGGTAAATTTGTAAATTTTGTTACTATTAATAATGGAAGATCATCACATACCTAAAATCTCAAAAATTCCTTTGCATAATAATTAGACTTCACACTATAGCATTTAAAATACTGTCTTTATAAAGATAAATAAAGTTCAGTTATACTCCCCTGTTCAAACTTAAACTTGATTATATCATTCAATTTTATGATCAGGGTACCCTAGGCCAGTAGGCGAACCTAAGTCAGGTAACTAACTAGCTTTATGTACTTGGCAACCTGTTTATGAATCCCAGCCATAATGGTCTCTTCCCAACACTAATCATGGAACATCATGATCAAGCTGAAAGAGTCATCCTGTATACTGCAACACATATTTAGCCTTAACTGTTTAATTCCTATAGTGTGACAGCTATGTTCCCTATTTGCACTTGCAGCTCTTATTCTAAAAAGTAAGCACCCTCTTTTTGTGCCTACAGTTGTTATGAGTACTAGTGACCTTAAAAATAAGTATTTTCCTTCAGTGAGCAGTTGAAGGTACAGAATCATGATTCCCATGTACCATGTCTGTGCTTCTTTAATGACATGAAAAATATATATCTTGCATAGGAACATTTTGAGAAAACTCTTAATTTTTGTTAGTTTTCAATCGCATATGTAGATTAATTTAGGGCCCCGGTGTTCTTGCTTCAAAATGCAAGTTATTAGAAAAGTTTGCACTGATAGTTGGTGTCTAACTAGCACTGCTTCCCACATATTTACATTTAAGTGCCTAGTAAATATGCATTATGCATACAAATCATAATTATGCAAATATCTCAAAAATGGAGTGGTATCTACTAAACTCCTTTTGCAGCAAATTGAAAATCACTTCTAAATGAATAAAAACTACACTGGCAGCTTTGATTGATTTACTAAGATTAGATAAATATTGTCAATTGCCTGTATAATAATAATACAAAACAATATTTACATATCATCTAATTAGTATTTTAATATAAAATCAACATTATTCTCAGTCGTGATATTAATATCACCATTGTGAAAAGGAGTTTATGCTGAAGAACATTTGTATTTTAACCTATTTTTGTAATTTTTATAGTCTTTGAGATGTATACATTTATTTACAGGCAAGTTAAAAAAGTGCATTCTCAATGTCTTAGCTCAGCTGAAAACAGCCCAGGCAGGAAATCTGCAATTGTCAGTTACACTGAAGCTAGGTGTTAATGAGTTAAAGTCCTGTAAAAAAATACCAGCCTATCAATAACTGAGGAAAAAGCTGAGCACTTTGAAAATAGATTGCTTTCCTTTTTTCACCAATTATGAAACAGGCAGGAGCAAGTTTAAAGAATCAGCAAGTATGCTTCAACACACCATTTGTCTTAATAAACTTACTGCTCACACAGACAAAACTCTTTAAATACTGCAAAAAATATTCAGCACCTCAATAAAAGAAAAAAATACAGGAATAAATTAACCAAAATAGGAGGATCTTTGCCAAATGTTAAACAAGGAACAAGCAGGAGCACTCCAAGAGACAATCTGAGTGATGCAAAAAAATCTGTTACTCTAAAGGCCTATGAACCTCTACAGTTGCTATCAATTTGTATAAGCACACATTAGTCCTTATTTGAGATTTCATAAGAAATCTTTCAGGTAGTCACAACAGGATGATCAGCTACAAAATGCATCTCTGACTCATGTTCTAACTTTACAGGTTTCAGTCAGTGTACTATTGAACTTTACCCGTACATTTTAACTGCTTTAAAACAGGGCACCCCAGGCATACTACTACTAAAATTGCTCTTTTTTTCTCACAGAATGCATACTTGTTTTACTTTTGGTACAATGACAATTTACTGGAGATTTTCTAGAGCCAGAGTTTACTACACACCTGGCAATCTTAGTTCATATAGTGGCTTAGGTGCTTGAAGATGCTGGCTTGGAAGAGAGTCAAGCCCTTTTTGAAGGAAGGGAGGAGGGAAGCAAGCCAGATAAACTGCCAATATCCCATATGCAAGATGTGGCATGTATACAGACAGTGTAAGAAGCAGACAGTAAGCTCACAAAGCCACTGAAGGGTGGTAGCCTTCAAATCAAATGTATAGAAGTGTGGACTCACAATGACAGGCATTGTCAGCCATCATTGTAATACAAATCACTTATAACCCTTCCTAGGGGGTGGGGCTGCTCTCATTTTAGGATGCCTGTGAAATCAAAGCAAAATTATGGTTGCCAGAATTACAGTCCCATCAGACAACTCTCTCTACAAGAAAAATACTTCACATAGGAAAAATTTTCAGAAGCTTCAAATGAAAATTTGTGTTCATTAATACAACAGATTTGTGAAAAACAGTATATAGATCAAGAAACTTTGATCTATTTGGGAAAAGAAGCATCTGAGGAATTGCAAAAATATAAACAACAAAAACCTAGAGATATTTGAAAAGTATAAAAAAAGAAATATGGACATGGGCAAAAAAGGAATATTTGATATGGTGCAATATTTATGCAAAGGAGAAAGCCACATTAATTAATATAAAGAAGGCAGCCCCAAAGATATTTGAAGAGAAATGCAGCAAAGCCATCCTGATATGGAAAATGTCTCAATACAAAAATAATATTTTAATTAATTATGAACACCTCACTGCCCAACTTAAATTCCCCCTCCAGCCATCAACCTCCCCACCATCTCTGCAACAACTACTTCTATAATCACCCCACTATACCGTAATACAACAAATCACCCATTGCACCAATCCTCCCTCATCCTCAAATCATTACCTTAACTTAAAAAAATATTAATTCACATATACTTATGTTTCTGTATCAAAAATGTCATGTTATTGTATTCTATGCTGTATTTCTCTGTGAATGTATTGTATGTTACCACATTATTATATGTTACTACATTACTTTATTGTAAGCTGCAGAGTCTCATCAATTGATTGTATATTTCATTTCTCTGTAACTGTTCATTGGAGCTTTTCTCCCCAAGGCTTCACTAAAAATGGGCTCTTCATGGCCCAGTGGACTTCCCCAGTTATCAAACTGAAAATCAATAAATAAATAATACCACAAAGAGGGAAAGTAGAAAAGAAGATTAGTAAAGCAGAAGTTAAAAAAATAGAAGTTGAAGTTATGGAGTGCCTGCAAAGTGAAGGATTTGGTGTAGAAGGTCTAACACAGGTTACATCACAGCTTGATGGAGTGAGTCCCCAAAGTAAGGAGAAGCAGGAAGATCAGGAGACATCTGAAAAAGAAATATGAACATGGGAAAGAGAAAGAGATTTAATATGGTGTAATATTTATGGAAAAGAGAAAGCCAAACTAACCAATACAAAAAAGCAGCACCAAGGATATTTGAAGATAAGTACAGGCAAAGGAATCCTGACATGGAAAACTTTAGAATACAAAAAATAGGAAGACAAAGAGGAAAAGTAGAAAAGGAGATTAGTAATGTAGAAGTTAAAGAAATAGAAACTGAGGTTATGGAGTACCTGTGAAGTGAAGGATTCAGTGCAGAAAATCTCATTCAGAATTTATTGATGAGCCAAAAAAGTTTTATAGAGAATTGGGAAACAAGGTAAAAGGTATTGAAAGACCACCAAAAAAGCTTAAATAGATACATTTTAGAGAATTATCTATAAAGATCCTGTAGAACATAACAAAGATGCTAAATTGATAGAAGAAGTAAAAGAATGAATAAATAGTTTAAAGGTACAGAATATGAAATGGGATGAAGTAACAGCCAGAGAGATTGAACCAAAGTTAAGAAAAGCCTCTAATTGTTAAAAGGAGGAAAAGTACCCAAAACACAACCAATAATCCAAAAGAAGCACCAGGATAGCCGTTTCCACCAAAACACACAGTTTATTGAAACGTGACTCACATTACCAGCCGTAATACACACATTAATGCTAACCTACACCAGTACGTTTTCGTCAATAATATTACAGACTTCATCAGATAACCTAACACAAAAGAATTACCCTATAGATATACCCTCACCAATTAAACAATGAATTAAGCTAATTAATTATTAATTAATTAAAAAGTCCAGTGGGAGAACACACCATATCTAAATACATCTACACTTGTTTTGTATAAACTACTATCTAAAATACTTTTAAAAATCCTCTTTGATAAAAATAAATATAAAACTAAGTGCATGTATACCATATGTATTAAATACATTTTACTATAAATTTTATAATAAAAATGAGCATCCATTCCAGTCATATAACTCAGGACCCTCTGTTCTCGAATTTCCTTATGGCCCTGAAATCACTCAGAACCCTTAGTTAAGGTTTACATTTTTTGCTAAGTTTGTCTTTTGCAACCTATAACTAGCCATAAATTATATTATTTAGATTACAGCAGCAGCCTGATTAAGTAAACTGTACTACTTGTGGGTAAATCTTGCATCACCCATGCTTAGGTGGTGAGTATTAGTACAATACACACCTAAATGACTAGTAGTATTTATTACATAACAACAATAATTGCTTTGTGTTCTCATCTCTCAGGCTATGTCACATACTGATCATGCATAGAGATGAAAAAGCAGCCTCCAGTAATGTATGCATTTCATAACTTAATCTACAACATGAATCTAAATGTATTACTACATGGGGATTTCCATGCATTGGCATATTTCTAACCTACAACATTAAATAAAATAAGCTACGGCCGTAACTACTTGGGGACTCCCATACATTAGCTTGAAGTGCAGTTTCCTGAAGCACAAATTATTGAAACAAAATGACTGAATGACAAATATGCTGAAATGTAAAAAAAAATGTTTACCAAATGCAAATACCATACACATTATTTAATATTATACTACAGTGTTGTGGAGTTTTTTTTCTCTTTAGCTGTCTCAAAAGACCAAAGGCCATTATTTGTTTGGATGGTAACTGAAGTGTAATACCTGACAAGTTCCAGATGCTGCTACTTTGAAATATCAGGTCTTTGCCAAGACTATGCATTTTCTACTTGCCCTTCATGTAAAGAGTTTACACATCTAAATACAGTTTAGAAATTAACTGTAACAGACAGCAGAACCAAAAAGGTGTTTAAAACGAAGTGGTGTAACTAAATATATGCTTTGTAAATTAATCTTTTACATGTAGGAAATTGTTTTACTTTGCATTAGCTGCCAATAGTTATGGCAATATAAAAATAATATTGTTATAAGGCAATACAACACTGTGCATTTTCTGGATAGGTATAGACAATTGCAGAATATACCATGATATGCATAGTGTTAAGGGTGCACAGACCTATATATGCTTTAAACGATTAGCGATTAGGATGACTGTTTAGAATGTCTCATTCTGGCTACAACTAACTTAGCAAAACTTAGCAAAAAAAAGACATTCCTCTTTCCAGAGATTAAAAAAAAAAACAAGAAAACAAATACAATTAAAGGCTTAAGCAAATCCCTATTCAATGCTGGACGAGTGTTCTTGTCTACTGCATTAATCCTTACTACCTTACATTGAAGACTCATAATATTGGGGTCAATGGGAATGCTTGGATTTCCTGTAAAATCAAATATTCCATTTTCTCAGGTGTTGTGTGACTACATAGCAAATTAAATTAAATGTAGAGACTTTCAAACAGCCAAAGCACATGGGGGGGAGGGGGGCAGAGGAGTTTAAATGCCTTCCATAGTAGTTTGTATATTGTATTAATTTCTATATTTTGTTGAAGTAAATATAACAGAGACTTTAATTTTCCTTCCTATAGTTACTTTAAGTGCTTTCTGGCATTCAATGACTTCATTTGGGGAATTATGTATTAATTTAATGCAAAGGAGAATCCACAGAGATGCATGAGCACTTCCTAAATACAATGATAACATGGATAGCCATGTTCAATGTCTAAGGCAATCAGCATTTGTTATTTCCTGTTAGTGACTGTGTAAGTCATCTCTATGATGTTCTGTTATATACACACACACACACACACACACACACACACACACACACACACACACATATATATATAAATATAAATATATATATATATATATATATATAGAGAGATTAATATAGATAGATGGGCTTAGAGGATTGGGACATTTGTTGACATATTCTAGCCTTGAAGATGTCTGATTCAGATAAAGTAATGTGCTATTTATGTCACATCAAGGACACTATTTGGGATGCCTTTTTTCTAGATACTGACACTTATCCAGCTGTTAAGAAGCACACACCTTTCTGTAAGTGCTTATGTGCCATATTGAACAATGAATAATGTGGTGAGGTCTTCACTATGAATTCCTTAGAGGAGCAGCATGACTGACTGTCCTCTAAAAGTTCAACTTTGGGGCAGGGGGTTCTATAGCAGGAACTGACAGATAAAAGAAGGGTACTTTATTTATTTACTGATGTATGTATGTATGTATGTATGCGTGCATAATCTGGAGAATCCCATTTTCCCAGGACTCCAAGAGATAAATGCTCCAGTGTTGTTTCAGTGTTGAAATGCCATATACACAAATCAGTAAGCAAGTGCGCAGATACATTGAAAAATAATTATCTTAATGTTGCATATACTTTATTGAGCATCTGTTATACATAAGATCCACAAAAGATCACACAGAGCAAATTGGAATGTTATTACTCATGTATAAAACTGTATAAAACAGGGAAAGTACGTATCTATTAAAACATAAATATGAGTGAGAGAAAGAAAAAGAGAAAACACCTTGTCAATTATGATGACAAATTATATTCTGACTTGTTATACCCAAACATGAGGAAACAAATATTCACAGCTTGATTATTTAAAGAAATGCAAGGACTGACATAAAATTCAGTCAAGAGATGCCCCAACTGTCTAATACCACATATGCAAGACCAGTGCTAGACAACATATTTCTTCATGTTTTCTTTGAAAATGTTTACAGAGATCTGCTATGGAGAGTGGAATACTGTATGATTAGTTTACCAGCATATATGCAGTAGCATGCATGACTTGTGTTTTTTTTTTTTTTTAATTTTGGAAGAAATAAGAGATGTGATAAAGATGATATCAATTTATCCAGTTGGAAATAAAATTGATAATGCCCTCATGGGAAAGACATTTGGCACAAATATTTATGGGTAAACATCAGACAATTGTACAATTGTAGCTTAGCAAATTTTGAATTCAAGTCATCATGGCAGATATTCTAGTAGAGGAACAAGGGTAGATCCTGCAGTGAATACTAGCAGTAGATCCTTCTATCCACTTACAACACTGATACTGATTTTGGGCAGCAAGAAGCATACGTTTTGAAATGTGCAAGTAAAACCCTAAATGAATGCTGCAAAAAGTGGTTCTGATAGGAAGATATAATAATTTCATAGGCAAGTGTTGGTGTTCTTGAAGAACGCAGTGCTTTATATTTACTAACAACAGAAGGCAGTGTGAGTAAGTCAAAATCCTGGAAACAAAGCATTTGGTAGAACATGTGGAGATGCTATAAAGACTATTGAAAAAACTCTGAAAACATGTCACAGAAGCGAGTGTTCAGAAGGATGAAGTATTTTGCAGAAGAGAATGCAGAATCTGTGTGTAGTATTCCATTTGGAATAAGTCATAACTGGTAATAGTAAAAACAAACCTAGTTATTTTATGCAATTAAAGGCATTAAAGCTGAAGTATGAAACTGCAGTGAAGAAAGCATTTCTGTTTTAGTCTAGTGTACAGTTGAAAGACTTCAACAACTAGCATTGCTTGCAATCTTCTCCAAGGATCAATGAAGGACTTTGCTTTAGGGAGGCAGGCTATTCAAGTCCATACCTCTCAACTGTCCAGATTTTTGCAAAATGTTCATTTTTTTCCTCATATTTTAATCTGTTCCTCACAAAATATTTGGTTTCTGGCAAATTATTGAAAACTGAACGCAATAAATGATGAAATGCATTTGAGTTTCAGAATTCTTATCTTTCATACAAAGCATGCTGATGCAAAATCTGTTATTCTATTGACTTTCTAAGTTTAGAATAGCAACATTTAAATATGTCCCTAGTTGTGGGCCTTTGTCCCCCCATTATAGTTGGCTTTGTCCAGACTTCTTGCACTAAGAGGTTAAAAGATGTTAAGTCGTGTCATGTTAAGTAAAGTATATAAAGGAAACATAAGGGTCACGATTATAAATCTGGAAACTAGGTGTTAGTTTTGGCTCACTCAACAAAAAATACATTTTTGACTAAATGGCTAAGAGAAATCAAATAGGTTAAACTAAGAGTCAGAATGACAGAAACAAAATGATAGAAGATATATCATATCATAGTTCTAAAACCATGGAAGGAAGCAAAACCTCTGTAGTGAGCTTAGCAGCAGAATTTAGTGAACCTGTTAAAGAAGGAAACTAGTGTCTGAGACTGCATTTTAGGTTAATGACACTAAAATGTCACATCAAAAATCTACTTATTGCAAAATTGTGCTATGTTTCACATTTCCATACATTCACTAGAAAAATATGACATCATCTCTTTAAAGTTCATTTACAAAAATATTGAAAACCAGCAATATTTTGATGATTAACTCTGATGAAGCCATTGGTTTAATGGTGAAAGTGCTTAGTTGTGGAAGTTAATAAACGGACTTTCTCCTGGCTGATCTGATTTCCAGTCGTTTACCAGTGTAGCTCTTGTTGGGCTTTTCTTGTGTTTGGATATTTTGATGACATGCCTATTTTACAAACTACAACAGTATGAGTTCTGCATGTTTTTGCTATTTTCTACTCAAAATGTAAAGCATTTTAACTTCCTCAGAATTCTTCAAAATTGTAAACGCTATCAATGTTTAAATAAATTTTTGAATCTGGTGTCCAACAATGCATTCAGAAACCTGCACATTAAAAAAATCTGTATTTTCTTTCCATGTCAATGTCATGTAAAATGCAAATGTTAAAAGCTCAGACAACGGAACTAAAAAATGTAAGCATGAAAATGATGGAGTGGATTTCAGCAACGCAAACAGTTTTACAGCTTTTGCAGTTTTCAATCCATTGGCATAATGTTTATGACATACTGTACCTGAATTCTGTGACATATGTTGAACACTCGAGTTTGTCTAAAAAAAGTGTGAGTATACTTGTTTCATGTGTGTAATTCTGTATGTCCTTACATTCAGTGCTGCAGTATTTGTAACATATGGGATTCCCTGCTATGGAAGCCCGACGTCTGGACAGTCTACCAATGACTCTTGCTGCTTTAAAGGTACAGCGAATGTCACCCAAATTGTCCTTGTCTAGCATAGGGCATAAAGGTGATATTCAGGCATACCATAATCAGAACTTCTTTGCCACCGTTCTCAACATATCTATTCACCATCTGTCTGTTTACCTGTGTCCATTTTCTGCCAGTTGAATGCATCATCATTCTCCAGTGACTACATATGCCTATTTAATGACTTCTTTGCAGTTGCAGATAAGTTCCCCATTGGGGTTTTTGTGTTTTTGTCTTGTTTTGTGTTCCTTGAGGTTAATGTCATGCAGGAAGGGTAATGCTAGTGTTGGAGACAGATTTCCCATAAAGACTTCTGTCTAGGAGCTTCTCAGGACCATATGTTTTGTTCAATTTGTGAGTTGTCCATCATGAAAACCCTTTGCAGTAGACTTTCTTTCCTTTCCTTGCAACCTGAGAACCAGTATCATAAGGTTCTTGCTAAAGATGCAATGGAAAGAAGCTCCTCTACCAAGGGTCAGCTGTTAAGGAAGGAAAAGGTAAAAAAGGTATGACTGGAATCTTTCACTATCCAGCCTCTGTCAGGTGTTTCTAATGAGGACATTACAAACTCAGAGGCACAACTGGCTGTATTGTTGGATTTCTCTGTTGCAACCTTCTTGGAGGTTCATAGGTTCATAGATTAATACTAGGCTAACTGCCCTTGCGAGCCTTTTTAAGCCTAGCCACTTATCCCTTGTGAGACTCAAACCCTGTACCTTGTGTTTGTAAGGCAAACACCTTAACCATTAGGCCACCCTCCCAACCCTTTTGGGTTGGTGAGGATCCAGCTGGCAGCACATCTGAATAGGCTTTGCAGGTGTCCTTGGACATTCAAGGGGAGCCACGGTTGATTTTTCCAAGGGGGCTAGGGGAGTTCCTACATTTTTAGTAGGGGAAGAAGTTCCTACTATGGTTCTTGACTGTCGTCCTGGGTTTGAGCCTTATCAGTTTTTGGAGGGGACATTCCCTTAAAAAAGAAACAAAAACTGAAACATGTTTCTTCTGCTCCTAGGGATCCACAACGTAACTGGCAGGCCTTCACTCAAGGGCTGTTTACTGCTTTTATGTCCTTAAAGCCTCCTCAAGGGGTTTCTGTTCCTGCTCCTCCTTGGTGCTCTACTCCCCTTAAAAGGCATAGAGAGCAGGATCTTTCTGAGGATGAACTGGATTCTGATGACAAATCCCTGACTTATTCTATTCAAATTCCTTCTCCTTTGGAATATGGGTCAGAGGAAGAGGAATCTATTAGTCCTGATGTTCTTTTTGAACAAATTTCCTTCGGGGAAACCCTCTCTAGGATGATGGAATTTTTTAAGTGGGATTGTGCTCAGGTCTCTGATATCCATAAGAGATACTATGAATTGCTGCAGTTGGAATCTCCTAAATCTGTGTCTATTCCTCCTGTTTTGGCTGCTTTGCTGGATACTTTTTACAATGCCTCTCATGCACCTTATCCCCCCCCCTGCTCCCAAGAAATCTGACAGATTTTATAAGGTGCTTGAGGAGTATTACTTTTTATATAAATGTCCTGCTGCAGACCCCTCTGTAGTGTCTGTAACCTCTGATAAGCCATCTCATTTGTTTCAGTTGCCCAAGTTATTACCTTCTGACAAGGTATGGAGCTATGGAAAGGCTAGATAAGAAGTTTTACACTTCTGGTACCCCAGCTTTTAGGGCTATTAATTAGCAGACCCATATATCTAGGTATGTGTTGGCTCTTCTTTCTCAGGCCTGTTAACTTATTTCCGATTTTCCAGACTCTGAGGGTAAAACTTCTGTTCTTTCCTTGTTAGGGACTTCCTCTCAAGTAATTCATCATTCTACTAAATGTAGTTATGATGCGACAGATGCCTCTTCTAGGGCTGCTGTTTTTGGTTCAGTGATGAGGAGGTATTCTTGGCTTAGGCTTCAACCTCTATCTGATCTTATTAAGGCTAAGTTTATGGACAGTCCTCTGGATTCTAAGCTTTTGATTGGGGAAGCTGCTGCTGGTGTAAGTCCATTCAGGATAAGGGTAAGGTCTTAGAGGAAATGTGTTTTTCTCCTGTGCCTAAATTTTAGAGAAACTACCCCACTAAGCCTGCCCTTATTCATAGGCAATCCCACCATTCTACTAAAGGTCAGAAGAGTGGCCAAGAGTTTCCTCCTCCTAAGACTCCTCAGTTGTCAGGGACTCTTCTGAGCCTTCCTTTCCAGACAAACCAGGTGCTGTGACTGTCTGTCTCGTCCCAGCAAATTCTTCTTTATCTTTGCCTTTCTCTTTCACTTCCTGGTTGGTTTCAGATCACTCAGGATTCTTGGGTTCTGTCAATCATTCATCAGGAGTATTTCATGGTGTAGAAATCCTGTCTTCCTTTTATTGGCATTCCTCAGCCTCCTAGGGAAAAACTTCCCATTTTCCCAGAAGTTCTTCAAAAATCTCTTAACTTTGGGTACTTTTCAAGAGGTGCCTATGTCCCAAAGTGGGAAAAGGGTCTACTTCAGACTGTTTCTAGTGTCCAGGAAAGACGACACTTAGAGAGCTATTCTAGACCTCTGTCATCTAAACACTTTTCTAAAAGTGCCTTCCTTTTGGATGTTGTCACTTCAGATTCTGTTTCCTCTCTTGCCCCCTCAGGCATATATGGTGTCTCTGGATCTCAGTGATGCTTATCTCCATATTCTGATCCATCCCATTTCAGGAAGTTTTTGCATTTCTCTATTGCTTCCTGGCATTGTCAGTTCTCTGGTTTACCCTTTGGCCTTTATACTCTTCCAAGGGTGTTCATCAAATGCCTTGGTCCTGTGATTGCTTTTTTGTAGGCTTAAAGGGATCCAAATATTTCCTTACTTGGATGACCTGTTGATTCAGGTGTCCTATCCAGAGACCCTTTTACAAAATCTTCACTTTGCTGTTTCTCTTCTTCACAGTCTGCAGTTCAGTATAAATTTCAAAAAGTCTTGTCTGACTACTTCTCAGGAACATGGTTTTCTGGGCTGCAGGATTCAGACGGTGTCAATACTGGCTTCCCTGCCCCCTCCAAAGGTCTCGACTCCCATTTCTTTCTTTCCCACAATTCTTCCTCTGGCTTTCATTACTACCAGGGAGTTTCTGGGCACTCTGGGTTTCATGGCATTCACCATTCTAATGCTCCCTCTGTCCAAACTTCCCATGATAAGTTTTCAGTGGTTTGTGAAGACAGTGTGGCTTCAACATACACATCCTCTAGACTTTGTAGTTCCTCTTCTTTCTTGTTTCAAACAGGAATGTCACCGGTGGATTCAGCAGTTGTCTCTGAATCCAGGCATCCTTTTTTATCCCCACTTCCCTCTCAGGAATTGTTCACAGATGCTTCAGACATGGGATGGGGGCAACATTTGGCTCCCTAAAAGTTCAGCGGGTGCAGTCGCCTCATCAACAGAAGGAGGTAAGTGCTGTCAAAGAGATGAGAGCTCTTCTGCTGGCTCTTCAGGCCTTTCATTCTCTTTTCTCTCCAGCGCCTCTCAAGGTGTTCACAGACAATACCACAGTGATGTGGTATGTCAGCACATGAGGGGAATGAGATCTTATCTTCTTTGCCAGTTGGCACTTCTAATATGAGCCAAACAACAAGCAGCAGATAGTGGAAGTCATAAAAATGTATATCACTTTAATCAAGACATCAATATACAAAGGTTACTTTTGTATATTGATGTCTAGACTAAAGTGATATAATATACATTTTTATGGCTTCCACTATCTTCTGGTTGTTTTTTGGTTTATGTTGGTATTTTGAGACCTTGCAGATGCCTTACTTGCAGGAATCCATTTTGGACTGGACTTCTAATATGAGATCTTGCTGTCAAGTATCATGTGACTCTTCAGGCAGTTTACATCCCTTCTGGTTCACGGATATTGTAGAAGGTCCTTAACTCAGTCCTACAAATTGATGCTTCACAGGGATGTGTTTCTGGACATTATCCTCCAGTGGGAACTCCTCACATGGGTCTTCTTGTTTCACCTCTGAACAGAAAACTTCTTCTGTTTTGTGCAAGACTCCCAGGTCCTCTAGTGTGGAAGGTGGACGCCCTCTCATTTTCTTGGAAGGGGATGTTTCTTTACACATTCCCTCCCCTTCTTCTCTTTCTGAAAGTCCTGTTCAAAATTCAACAGGATGGTCCCAAAATCTTGTTGTTGACCCCTTTTTGGTCACAACAGTACTGGTTCCCTCTTCTTCTGCATTTAGCCAGGGGCAATCATCACAAGTTACCTCACAGGGTGGATCTAATCACACAAGACAAGGGATCATTTATACATCCCCCACCTGTCCACTCTTTAACTCAGGGCCGGCCTTAGCTGAAATGGTGCCCTAGGCGAAGTACTACTCTGCCACCCCTTAAGCCCCACCCACACAATATTCAAGCCACAACCCATATTTGAGCCACACCCACATACTGGCCACTCCCACAAACCCCACTCCAGTTCTTTCAATGTGTAAATGCATGAAAAACCAGTCATGCTGTGACACCTTAAGACTGCAATTGAAGGCTGAATTCTCCTTAATAAACCTGCGTGTTCTGTTGCTAGTGTAGAGTTTCTCTACAGTCACGAAAGACTGTATTAACTTTTTTGCAAGGTGCATTGATGTTTGTGTAGAAGTTCTCATTTGTAGTGTAGCATCAACTCTACATTAACACATTACTATATACCCTGATGTGCTTCATGCTCTTCACAGGTCAACCATCAAGTCCACATATTTCAAAGACAGCTACACATTGTGATGTGGTGGTGCTGCAGCTGTATGCTGATGCAGAAGCCAAAAAGGAAAGCAGTGTTACTACTAGTGACTGCCGTCTTGAACTTTGCATACAACGTCTTGAACTTTGCATACAACTTACCAATAGCCAGCAGATTTCAGAATTTATCCATTAAGAGTTATAGATGAATGTGGTACCTTTAAACTCAGCTGAACAGTACACTGCTGTTTTGTAAAACTATCAGGTCCACTGGAGTAATTTGAAGACATATTTAAGACTAGAGACATTGTGATATTGTCAAATGATTTTATTCCATTACTGTGTCAAGTACATTTCTATATGCAATCTTTGACAGTAAAATGATGCACTTGTACAAACTGTCAGGTCTGGTTGACTAATTTGAAAACAGCTTTCAGTTGGCACAATTAATGCTAAAGAAATTGAAATATTGTCAGATTTTATTTCATTGCTGGCTACTAGACATTCATATAGCTTATACAGTTCATACTCTACATTCTAATATTGTCAGATGACTTTATTCCATTGCTGCCCATTACATGTACATTTCTATATGCAATGTTGGACCATGTGTAAACAAAGGTTTAAAAACAAAATCACCTCTATATAAGCAGTGTAGGAAATGCTGAAAAGGATTAACCATTGACAAAAGGAAATGGGGATGAAGTGAAAGCAAACTGCAGTACCTATACATCCATCCATATGATGGACTGCTTTGTATTCTATGTTACAGCATGTGAAAATTCAGTAAATCCATACAATCAAAATCATAGTGTACAGAAATTACAGCATGTGAAAATTCAGTAAATCCATACTCTGGAATCAAAATCATAGTGTACAGAAATTAAACACACTTTTCATTAAGTCTCACTTAATTTAGCAAGTACAAGTACCGATTTCAAGTGTGATACAAGACTGTATGGCTAACTCAGTCAAAAGCTACTAAAAGATCCATCCAACTGCATGCATCTTTTGCAGACCAGCAAAGCATTTCTAACACTGAGAATAAAAGTTACCAACTACTTTGCAGTGACTTGAGGTATCAGGTAAAAGGCATAAGTTTTGTATTAAAGCACATAAAACTAAATCAAACATTGCAGTGCCCTTAGTTTGGTCATACATTCAGCATACAACTACCGCTGATTAAAACAGAATAATGGAAAAGAAAACAGATACACATTAGTTTAACATTTTCAGTTACTAGTCAAAATAAATAAACTGTTAACAAAATAGTATGTGCTACACGAAAAGTGGAAACTTTTTAAACAGTCTGCTTTAGAGCAAAATTCACTGTTATAAGTTTAAATACTGCCGCTTGAAATTCTTCTACAGTCCTGACTCAAAAATAGAACTACCGTACCTGATAAATATTTGAACCACACTTTTTGCATACACATTCTACATAACAAATATATAAAACTTATATACCAGTGACAGCAGAATCCAAGCTAGTCTCATGTAACCCGTTAACTCATGACTGTACTAGCTAAACTTATTTTCCACAGCATGTAACAGAAATGAATCACTATTACAAGATTCCTCCTCTAGAAAACTGTAAAGAAGAGGAAGGAAATGCACTCATACTTTTAGTGATCTTTTTTTCATAACACTGTTATGCCCCCTAGAAAATATACCACTCTGGCCCACTTATTTCACATGCCTTAGGTTCCCCAGCCCAGCTCAGCAGTCCAAAGAATTCACTCTCTCCACTAAACCCTAACGTCCCTGTTGCAGACCAGTCAAAAGTGTGATCTTGGCCATTTAGCCTTTATACTACTTGCTATACAACCATAATGCACATCCAAGTTAAAAATATAAATGCTAACATTTAAAACATTTTTAAAAAACATCTGTGTGAAATGTTAAACTTCTATCTGCCTCATGCCTAAAACAGTAGTTTAACAATAAATAGAATGTGAATGAATAATTAAACACTACAGAACAAACTACTGGTGTGATCCATTAACTCTGATGCACTGCATTCCCTAAACATATGGGCAGGAAACAAGTTGCCAGCCAGGAACGCTACACACAGTTTCTTCACAATTAACTCTTCTCAGCACTGAAGAAAAAGCATTATCCAAACATTTCCCTTTCATAACAAATATTCTCCTGGTCAGTGGTTTGGTTACAACAAGTAAATAACTTGCACACAGATGTCATCCTCACCAGGCTGGATAAGGACAAGGTTACAGTTAGCTGCTTAGCAGGTGCCAGGTTCAGTCAAGTCACTCAAGCACTTACCACAAGTACCAGTATAACTCCGTCTTAGTCCATGTGGGTGTGCATGACCTGAGACATACCTCACCAAACTAAACTGGCTTAACTTCTGGTGTCAGTGTAAGGGGATCCAATATCTGTCAGCCTGGGAGGACATGATTGATGGACCACACTGCTTTGTCACAGATGGTCTTGCACCTGTCTCCTCTATGACTCTCTTAAGCTACTCCAAGTCCAATTAACAATAGACAAAATCCCCTACCACATCTTCACTAGCTACAGGTCCCCCACAATGAACCAGGAAAAGGATTCTGCATACCTGGGCCTACTGGTATCACTTACCATGTAGCCCAACAACATACTCACTGGCAATTTTAATTATCCTACCATCAACTGGGTAAAATACATGATCACAAATCTGCTTGCTCCATGGTTCTTGGACCTTGCCAGTGCAAATGCCCTGGAACAGCTAGTCAGCACACCAAAGAGAGGCTCAACTATTCTGGACATAATGCTCACAAACATGGGGGAGCATGTATTATGTAGGTATTATAGACAAACTCAATTGGGAATAAACCCTTACGTCACTGATGGGTAGCCAAATGGCTCACCAACAGGACACTGTCAAAGTGGGTGAATTCACATCTAGCAAAAGTGTCGTACCACAGGGTTCCGTGCTGGGCCTTTTACTGTTCAGAATTTATTTCTCAGAAGTCTAGGCAAACATGGATGGCCTGTAGCTGATCAAGTTCACCTATGACTGCAAATTAGGTGCAATCATGGAGTCCCCCAGTAGTACTACAGAAAGGATTAACGCAGACTAATGATTGGTGCCAAAGCCACGGACTGAAGCTAAATGCAAAAAAAATGTGTAATTATTCCCTTTGGGAAACCTAACATCCCTGCTATTTACAATACAGACAGCACCCCCCCCCCCAAGAGTAGAGTACAAGACCCGGGTACTCAGGCTGATAATCTGAACTTCGACCACCATGTTACCTACAGTGGTGAGGCTTTCCTATGTGACACATTTCATAAGTAAAAGCTCGGCATCTAGATGCAAGGACATTATAATTCCATTATACTCATCCCTCACCAGACCATTACAATATAATGCAGCCTTTTGCATGTACCTCACCATACAGATGCAAAACCACATCGTAAGTGGAAAGACTGAAAGCCCCATCACTGGATTCTGTCTCCTAAATGATGATCTGTGTCTTGCTTACAGGGTAGTCTCTGACCCGACCCTGATGGAAATTTTACACATTCACAAATCAAGCCACATGAGGGTCACTTGCTCCGGGAATATTAACCTAAGCACGGATATGAACAAATCATGCTGGAGAGAGATACCTCCCCCCTGAATCTACCCATTCTCTGGAACAAGCTTTCCATTCATGTGAAACAAAGCCCCTCTCTGACCCTCTTCAAGCACAACTTAGATCAATGGATGGGTAATTGCAAGTTCACTCCTGGGGTCATGTCCATTTTCTCATGGACATAGGCAGGCATTAGGCTCATACCTCCATGAACTTCACTCACTTATGTATTGCTAATTGGGTTAACTTGTGATAAACATGCTTATGCTTGTAAAGGTTTTTGGGTCATTAGCCTAGTGACCACCTATGAAACTATGACACAAAGATAGCACAGTTAATGGCTTACCATAAATGAGAAGGCTCTTCCCATATGATAAATTACAGCAGTATGCCAGCATTAATTTAGGACAGAAGAAAAGCAAACATTAGTTCAAGCTGGGTAGCATGACACAATGGAAAAATAAATTGCTTTCGAATATGGTCTCTAAATCCTGAAATATGACTGGTTAAAACTAAAAAGTATCAACCTGATAATACAGCTTGAAGCCTGATTATAAGAGCAGACAAAGCAGATGACCTACTACTAGAAAAATAATTCACAACTGTCAGTAGCCATCAAGTCTCAGGACAACTATGCAATGAAAACATCTCTTTTTTTAACTCTTAGCACAAAAAAAAAACCTGGACAAAGTCAATAATGGGGGAATAGAGTCCCAAAAATAGGGACAAATTTCTAATACTGATCTTATAAACTTAGAAAATTAGTAGAATAAATGGTTTTGTGTTACCATCTATTTTTTTGAAGAATATGAAGTCTGAAATTCAAATACCTGTCATTATTTAGTGAATTCAATTCTTCACTGATTTGCCACAAAAATGCAGAAAAAACACTCATTTTTTATGAGGAACAGAACGAAAATATGAGGCAGAAAATCTGGAAGGTTTTCACAAGTGGTGATGGTTAGGGGCTTTAGGATCTGGTGCAAGGTTTGAGCCTACCTCTAGCCACCAGGTATATTATCCCTGGGCATTTTACACACACACACACACACACACACACACACACACACACACACACACACACACACACACACACACACACACACACACACACACACACACACACACACACCTCGTCCCCATAAAATTAGCCCACACCCACACACCTCGTCCCCATAAAAATTAGCCCACACACACATCTTTCATATAAAAAAACAACCAACAAACACACATGTACCTCTTCCATTAAAAGCAGCCCACACACACACACACACACACACACACACACACCTCTTCTCCACAAGATTAATAGCAGCCCTGAAAAGGAAATTCACACCAAAAAGAACTAGCAGTCATATTCCTTAAAAGAAATGGCACACAAAGCAATTCAAATAAATTAAAACTGCAACATCTGCAGAGAAAACAACTAACATTGCTAAGAAGAAACAACTGCTGCCCTTAAATTAAGTAAATACTGAAATAAAAGACTGGAGAAGGCTGCTGTTGTAAAGTTAGGTAACATTGCTCGGCAGACTAAACAAATGTAACATTGCTGCCCTTAAATTAAGTAAAAGGAAAGGCACACTAAAGAAAACTAGCAGTGATATTCCTTAAAAAGGAATGGCACACAGAGCATTTCAAAGAAATTAAAACTGGAGAAAGCTGCCGTTAAGTAATATCGGCAGAAAAAACAACTGTAAAATTGCTGCCGTTAGCATAACATTGCTGCCCTTAAATTAAGTAAAAGGAAAGGCACACCAAAGAGAACTAGCAGTCTTGTATTCCTTAAAAGGAATAGCACACACAGAGCTTTTCAAGTTCAAATAAATTAAAACTGGAGAACATTGTCATTGTAAAATTAAGTAAGATTGCTCGGCAGAGAAAAACAAGTGTAACATTGCGAAGAAACAAGTGCGGCTGTTAGCTGTTAAACTGAGTAAATGGCTCAGCAGTGAGCAGTGCAGTACACTTGAAAAAATTAAAAACGGATGACCAGTTATAAAAGCAAATGAACTAGCATACACAGAGCAGTTCATAATAACATTGCAAAGGCACACTAAAACAAACTCATTAGCAGTCATATATATTCAAATTAATAAAAGCAGCCCATAAATCCTTCCTGTTGGCAGATCACATAACAGGAAGCAACTGTTGCTGTAAGTAAATGGCTTGGCAAGGTAAACAAAGTGAAACACTGCGAAGAGCTAATGGCTCGGCAGAGAAAAAGTGCAACATTGCAAAGTTCACATTCAATGAAGTTAAAATAATGGTAGTTCAAATTCAACAGGATGACCATTACCAGAGATGAAACAACTTCTGCAGCAGTTCACTTGCAAGAAAACACACTACACATCCCCTCTTCATAACATTGCCAAAGGAACTACATAGCAGTTCACAATCCAGTTATAACAGCCAAGGAACCAGGACAAAGAGTAGTTCTTTAATATTGCAAAGGCACACTATAAAAAACTAGCAGTCATATTCAAATTAATAATAGCAGCCCTTAACAACTTACTGTTGGCAATTCACATACAATGAAATTAAAACGGGATGACCATTACCGGAAAAGAAACAATTGCTGCTGTTGCCACCGTAAAATTAAATTAAGTAAATGGCTTGGAAGTTGAATCCTGATAGGCTGTCTGTCAGCTTTGTGCTGATGTCATCACATGATGATGTCAGGAACGTTTCAAATTAAAAAAAAAAAAAAAAAAAAAAAGCCTTCAAAAAAACCCCAGGAAATTTGGAAATGAAAGGGGCCACTTGGGAATTCGTGGCATCCCAATATTTCGCCCTCAAAACCGGAATTTACCGAGGAATTCGGTATGGTTGAGAGGTATGTCATGAAAGAAAGAATGAGAGGTGGGCATGAGCTGCATTATATACTGTCGATTGGCAGTAGCCAGGGACGTCACTAAAATGAAAGCATCACTGATTGGATGCTTTTCAATAATGCTGGACAACAGCAGCCACTCATACATACATCACACAGGGGGGAAGGGAATGGAAGAACAACGCAGGGAGGGGGGCGTTCTATTGCTGTGTGCTCGTGTCATCAGTCGTGGGGGGAGGGCGCAATGCTACTTTGCAGAAACGGGCATCGGGCGCAATGTTAAAAAGTGAAGAAAGTTTCACTTTTTAACTTTGTTTTTTTTTTTTTGCGATTTTGCGCCCCTTATGAGGCCGGCCTGTAAGGCACCCTAGGCGGTTGCCTAGTTCGCCTATGCCTAAGGCCGGCCGTGCTTTAACTGACACTATGGCTAATAGGATTTTGAATCCTCATAGACACCTTTTTTGAGGATATGCTGCAGGTCCTGCAGGAGGCCAGGAAACTAAATACTAGGAAGTCCTACTTATCCGAATAAAAAAGGTGTTTCTCTCATAACCTGGACTCACTTACTGTGGATCTACCTTTGGTTCTCTCATATCTGTGTGAGTTTCTCAATGCTGGTTTGGATTATTCTTCTTTTAAGATCCACTTATCAGCTAGATTTGCTTGTCTGTTTTTTTCTTCTCCTTTAGATTCTAGATTTGAGTTGAAATAATTTCTTAAACGTGTCCTTAATATTATAACTCCCAGGAAGCCTGTTTCTCCTCCCCGAGATCTTAAATTTGTTTTGGATAAGTTGCCTCAGACTCCTTTTGAGCCTCCAGCTTCAGATTCTGTGCAACATTTTTTCTGGAAGACTGTTCTTTTGTTAGCTCTTACTTCTGCCAGACGGATGTCTGAGTTGCAGGCCCATATGGCTTGTCCTCCTTTTTGGCCTTTCATGAGGACAGGGTGTCCTTGTGCACTAACCCTTCTTTTATGCCTAAGGGGGTTAATGACCTATCTCTTAATCAGTCTATTAATCTGCCTACATTTTTTCCTTCTGCACAACCTGACAGTGAGAGGGTGCTGCATACTTTGGACATGCATAGGAAGCTCAGGGTTTATTTAGATAAGACTAAGGGTATTAGAAAATCTGAGCAGTTATTTGTTTCTTTCTATCCTAGATCTTTGGGACTGGCTGTATCCAAGCAAACTGTTTCTTCTTGGATTTCTAAGGCTATTTCTTTTTGTTACACTTTTCATGGCAAGAGCCTTCCTTCTTCATTCTGCTAGAGCTGCGACTTCTTCTGGTGCTTTTTTCAAGGGCATGGATGCTAATTCTATTCTTGAAGCAGCTACCTGGACTTCTGTGCATACCTTTACCAAGCACTATGAGTTGGATAGTATCTCTAAAGCTAGGGCTGGTTTTGCTAGTGCCATTCATCGTGGCTTTTTAGGGGACTCTTCTGCTCCTTCCCTCTCCCTAGTTTCTACTTGAGCTTTGGCACTCTCTCATATGTTAGAATACTGAAGCAGTGAATATAAGGACATAGTGCAGTTGTGTAAAAGCTTCCCATAATGATAGATGTCCTTGAATAAACTGCTGCAGTGTTCACTCCCTCCCTTCCTTCCTCCCTGGATGTACAGATCAACTCTTGGGTTCCTTGGACTGTTGTTCTTACTGGGCAAATCAGTTCTGACTATGGTAGGCCTGAATGTCAGCTTTATGCCCTACACTGTGCAAGGAGCATTTCAGTGACATTCAAAGTAGCTTTAAAGCAGTAGGAGTCTTTGGTAGACTGGCCAGATGTCGGGCTTCCATGGCAGGGAATGCCATCTGGTAAGAATATGACAACAGTGAAGGCAAAGACATCTACCGTTACGTTAAGATTTTACACAACTGTACTTGCTTTGATGAACTGCCATTCTTTATTATTGCATATGTGAATTGAAATGAATATCAAACTACAAAAATATTTTTAAATAAAGCAATTTATTGATAATCTGTTTTAGATGAGGTCGTGACTGGATTTTTCATGTCATATAGCATACAGTTTAAAACTGGTCTCATATCAGAGTACATTCTAATGAACCCATCCATTTAAAAGAATGACAACATTGACTCAGCCATCACTAGAAGTAAAAAAAAAAATGCTATTGCTTTACTAGATAACTACATAAACTGTTTGGCAGTAGAAAGAGGACCTTAGATTGCCTGGAGTGGAAATTTACTGAAGTGATAACCTATTGGCCAGTAATGTTAAATGCTGTATAAAAAATGAAGACATTTGTGTGATACAACAAAGATTTTACTACCAATCTGGGAATGTCACATCAGATTTATATCAAAAAAAGTTTCCAAATCCATTTGCTCCCAAAGGGAAGAAGGGTGTGTCTTTAACTGATGAAAAAGAAGTGTAGCATAAAAATACAATGAATTATTCCAGTGAAAAAGTATGTGCTGTTCGCATTTCTGATGTGAAACAGAGATGCACACAGATTCTCAGACACATACACCCCCACATGCTTGCATGAATGTGTGTGTGTGTGTGTGTGTGTGTGTGTGTGTGTGTGTGTGTGTGTGTGTGTGTGTGTGTGTGTGTGTGTGTGTGTGTCTGTGTGTATGTGGATAAACATGCACTCACTCACCCAGACACAGAGCAGCTATAGGGCTATGCATCCATTCTTTACTAGAGGTCTCTAAGGCATTAAGGGTACCCCCACTCCATATAGAAGGTAACAGCTTTTGAACTTTTGCTTCCTTCTCTTTTTTTCCTGACCACATTTTAGGTCATTCATTGCTCAGGTTACAATACAAGTGCTTTACGTGGAGGTCAGCTCTAAATGTCTTTGTGAGCTTTACTGAATCTCTGACTCTTGAGTTCATAGGAGGTTACTAGGCTAATGGCCCCAGGGCCCTTACAAGCCTAGCCAAGTTCAACCCATATTCCCAAGAGTGTCTGATTCAAGCAGTACTAAAATCAGCACCTATTGCCCCTGTCCAAGAGAGACACAAGTGGAACCCCTGTGGTGAATTTCCAGTTACCAATCCAGTCATCCAAATTACACTTAAATAGGGCCAATGAGGGGCATTGTTTAACATGAATAGGAAGTTTGTTCCAAAGGTGGGGCAACCTCTGTGAGACAAATATGTCTCTCCAGCAAGTTCTGTTGATGTCACATTCCAGTTTAAGGACCTTTGAGCAAGCAACCCCAGTGCCATTTGACTTGCAAATCTACAGCATTTCCATTAAAGCTGGCTCAGAGATTGCTCTATATGCAAGGCACTGTTGCCTCTAAGCACCCTGCATGACACAGAGTAAAGTGACAATGATTTCATCTGTCTGCATAAGACAGATCTTGAAGACCCTGAATTTTCTTTGTAAGGAACCTTTGTGGTCTCTCCAATTGCTGCAGGTGTTTGGAAAGGAACATACCAAAGGGAGCTTTGTACTCTATTATTGGCCTGATGAGGGAAGAGTACAGGGGAGTTATAACCTCTTTTTTTCTGAAGGCAGTGCACTTGTTTATGAGATGAGCAATATAAAATGTCCTTCTTACCACTGTGGAGACACGGTGATCGAAGTTAAGGTTGCTGTCAACTTGTGTTCCCAGATTTCTCACCACTGACTGTGGGTACTGCTGTTGCTTTTGATGTGGTGGTTTTCAGGAATGTCACCCAGTTACCAGATGGAAACAGAATTGCATATACTTGAAGATTACATTTGTCTCCCCTTTTCATTCACTGGCTTTAGATGGAACATCAGTTTACCTACTAACTGATCACAAAAGCATGGAGAAGTAGATGTTGTAGCTACAATGGTGGCTTAATCTACATACTTTCTGTTTATTCTGTTTCAGTATTTTATGCAGAGCACAATATTACTGTCTTTACACATTTCTGAGTGAAAATCTAGAGCTGGGGATGGGTTAATGGACTGAGAAGTCAAATTTGACTTTTTTTCAGAATAAAGAAATTTGGGGATGTTAGGCAACAATGTTAGTGTAGAGGTTCATGGCCCATTTTTGTGTTACACACACACACACACACACACACACACACACACACACACACACACACACACACACACACACACACATTCAAATTCACACAAACTCATACTTAGTGTGGCACTGCAAACACAAGTGTAGTTTTGATCGGCCAGTTAGTGTTATATTGTTGAGCTGTAAATCATATAACTATTTTTGCTTAATAATGATTTGTATGTTTAATAAGGAACGTATTAGAATCACTATTAATTTATAGTGCAACAAAATAATGGATATCAGATTTATTGTTTTCGACTAAGTTTTCTGGGCTAAGATTATTTCATAATTTTTGGTGAACACTACTACTCCTTCTTCTTGCCCTTTTGGTTCACTTTCTGACACACTTTCAGGAGGTCGCTTGTAAGATCCAGTTTTAAAAGGCACATGATGGCTAGCTAAATGTCCACATCTTTAACATATAAGATGCATTATCTGATTCTTTATAAAAAAAGTTAGAATGCATGACCATCTTTCATTTTATGTTTTTAATGTCTTGCTCTATACCTCTTAATTGATCCATAGTTGGAATAATGTAATGACAACCATTTCTTCTTCAATATAACAGAGAAATTAGAGTTTCTTTCTGTGTTGTTTTTTATTTATTTATTTTACATTTATTTACTGGGAAAGTCAGCCTGGGCCAGTGGCCCTTTTTCAGTGGAGGCCCAGGGAGAAAAGCTCCACAGCAAATGAAAACACATTACAGAAATAACAACGCATTACAAATAAGCAACCCTTATGACAAACAAGTAATTGAATGCTAATATTAAAAAAGAACTGCAATTACAATATTACAAAAAGCCTTAAGAAGATTATAATAAGTAGAGCGATCTTCAAAAACAAGGAGTAAGTCTATAGAAGTAGATTCAGTAGTGGAGAACGGCAAGTTAAACAATTTGGATGCAAGATAGTAATTTGAGAAAAGAAGTGAGTGATCAATTGCTGGATATTATGGTATTGTTGGTACAACATGAGGACATGCAATGAGTAAGACATACATTAGAAGTGTACCACAAATAGCTAATAATTGATCCTGTTTTCCAAACCTGTATGAAACTTATTTTACAGTTATTATTTGGTCACTATATTATACGATGAATACAGGGAGAGCTAGGTGGCAGATGAGGAGCTGAATGGGCTGAAAATAAATAGATATTATATGGATTAAGAAGGACATGGAAATAGTGGGGTTGTTTGATAGAGGTGAAAAAATATGCTCAGTATGGCTTAGAGCAGGGGCTGAGCCAGGTGATTGTTAGGTGTTCCCTAAGTACTTGCTTGAATTTTAATGTAATGGGAGTGTTTAGTATTATCTGAGTCATAGAGTTCCAAGACTTGGATATTTGTTTGAAGAGGAGAGCATCACTGTGACTGTTACTGGACTTGGTTACATTAAGTAGTAGTTTGTTGGAGGATCTCAGGGGTCTGGAGTTGGTGTGGGGATGCACTAGGTTCTTGAGCACAGGGCAGTAATCTGGATGATACAGGATGGAATGAGAGAAAGTTAGTTGGTTAAGGGATAGAAGATTGGGTAGTTTGAGCCATTTTAGTTGAAGTAGTGCTGTGCAGTGCTTGTCTTGTGGGGAAGATTGGTAGCAAATTTGGTGATTTTGTTATAGCAAGCCTCTAGTTTGTTTGAATCTGTTTTTCTGAGATTAGTCAATATTGGCAAGGTGTATAGTAAGGTGGAGAGTAGATGTGTCCTGGCTATGGAGTGTCTGGTGGAATCAATTAGGTAGGGTTTGACTTTGTAGAGTGAATGTAGCTTTATGTGAACCTTTTTGATTATTAGAGCTAAGTGTCTCTCAAATTTTAGGCTGTTGTCAATTGTGACATCGAGTTTGGTGTTGTTGGCAGGTTTGATTTTAATTTTATTTGCAGAGTAGATTGAGAAAGGAGGAGTGTGATTGGGAGTTTTTCTACTAGTGAAGAGGATAAGCTTTGTTTTATTTGGATTGAGAACCAATTGGGAATCTGAGAGAGAGTTTTCGATACCTTGGAAAGATTATTGGGTTATTTGTTGAAGTACTGGAATGGAAGGGGCTGACCATATGAGGGTAGAGTCATCTTTGTATTGGACTACAGTTGCATGTTAGGTAGCTGTGTTGATTTTGCTGGAGAATATGGTGAAGAGTAATGGACCGAGAGCTAAGCCTTGAGGTACACCTACTGAGACAGGCATCAGTGCAGAGAGTTCATCTTGCCACTTGACTGCCTGTTGGTGGTCAGTTAAGTAGCTGAGAAACCAGGAGAGCGCTGGTTGGGTAAGGTTTAAGGAAGCTAGCTCACTGAGCATTTTTGTAGGCTACTGTATCGAAGGCCTTTGACATATCCAGAAATATAGCAGAGACTAGTTGTTTGCTATTTTCTGAGTTGGTTAATTGAGTTTGTAAAACTAACATGAGCAGCCTTTGTACTATGTTTTGGTCTAAAACCATGTTATTAAGCAGATAGGAGGTCATTGTTCAGCATGTAGTTGAGAAGTTGAGTATGTATGCATTTCTTAAGTATCTTGGCTATAGGCTTGTAGTTTAAGAACTCTGTTGAAGTACCTCCTTTATGTAGAGGGATGATATAAGAAATTTTCCAAAGCTTGGCATGTATTGCTTGGCAATGGAACAATTGATTAGTATGGATACAGGGTAGGAGATGGCATCTGATGCTAATCTAAGAAATTCATTAGGGAGTTAGTCAGCTGCTAGGGATGAGGGCTTTAGTTTGGAAAGAAGTTTATTGATGGTGTTTGCACTGGTTTGATTGAAAAGGAATTAAGGTTTCTTTATTGTGTTGTGGGAACCGTTATTGCTTTCATTTTTTACTATGGATTGTATAGGGTTTATAAAGTGTGTATTAAATTGTGAGGCAATAATATCTGTGGGATTTGTTGTACTTGGAGTTGTGCTCTGTCCGGGCCTAAGCAATTGTTTAGTGGATAGCCAGAATTTCTGGGGATTATTTAGATGTTTTTATTGCATTGTTGTGTAATATTGCTTTTTGCCCTGCCCGATTTGTTTTAGCTAGGTTTCATAATTGTTGGAATGTGAGAAGGGAGGCTTGTTTTTTTGGTTTTATGACAGATAGACCAGACTCTGTCTCTCTGTTTGAGGCACTGATTGCCATCATTAGTAAGACAAGGTATTTGTTTAGAGTTACTGTGGATCTTTTTTAAGGGGAGTTAAGCTGTTTGGGATATTGGGGAATAGAGCATTGAAATATTGCACAGCTAAATCTAGATGAAGATGTTTTAAAGGGGACAAGTCACATTGTTTCAGGAGGGAGCTAAAGGCATCAGTGGAGAAGTTTCTTTTCTTGTGGATATGCTTGCAAATTATGTTTTTTGGATGGTGTACATGCTGCCTTAGTAGGTATGTAGGTAGATTGGTCTTAGGCTGTCTGGGAGACAGCCAGTTTGGTGACAGACAGAGGGTTTGTTTGTTAGAATCCAGTCTAAAATGTATTCTTTTTTGTCATATTTGTTGAATCTGGTGAGGGGTTGAATTATTTGATTGAAACCATGAAGATTAATAAAGTTGGAGGGATTGCCTGAAGAGCAGGTAGACCAATCCAAATTGAACATTGTAATTGTTTCATGATTTAAGACAGTTGTGCACCAGCAAAAGAAGTTTTCAATAAGGTATGGGCTATTACTTGGTGAGGATGTAGATGACAATAATGATGACGTGCTTCTTAGCATTAAGGTGTAGGTGGGTGATTAGTATTTCAGTATTCTTGAGATATGGGGGGTTAAAGTGAACTGTTTCAATTTTATAGTTTCTTTGTGTATTATGACTACACCACCTCCTAGCTGGTGGGTTTTATCAAGTCTGTGAATGTTGTAACCATGGGTTAGTATTTCACTGTCTGTTATGTGGGGTTTTAGCCATGTCTCAATTAGGATTGCTAGTTCAGGTGAGTATTGAGTGAGAGTTGCATGAAATTATTGGGTTTTATTTAGTATGCTTTTCAGGTTCATATTTAATATAAGGAGGTCAGAGTAATTGTGTGGAAGATTGTTGATGTTTGGGAAGCATAGATTGCTCTGAGAGATGGGGATTTGTTTATGGGAGATGGGGGACAGGATTGGGGTAGATGTCACTGCTTAGTTTGATCTGGGCTGAGTTGAAGAGGAACAGGTGTGTAAGTTTGTTAAGTAGTTTAGTGTATTTACTCAGTGTTTGGGGGATTGCCTTTGAGTGTGTGTATTTAAATGAGAAGAGTTCTATATTGGAGCTATTATAAAGGTGTGAGGATAACTAATGCTGGGTAATGACGTATGAGATGTTGTAATGAATGGCTCAGTGGGAGAGTATAAATTATTAACTTGCTTCTTCTGATAAGATTTAAGGAGG
>NC_056744.1:272370855-272373355 GCF_019279795.1 Protopterus annectens
ATGCCTATGTCTCCTATGACAGTGCCTACTTTAATGTAATAGTAGTAGTACTACCTGTTTCCTAAATTGTATGATGTTGCACTTTTTGATGTTTCAGCTTTAAACTATGAACTGGTATGACTAATTTGTCCATATTAGGCATTTTGAAATATATGATAGTTTTCAAGTAAGTTAATGTTGCGATGTTTTAGTGCTTCACTACTGAAGTATGATTAAGGAACTCAAATGAAATATAAAATACAAAATTGTATAAAAAAAAACGTTTACACTGAGCCAGTTATGTAATCTGTTTTTATATATTCAAGACTATCAGATGCTTTAATTTGTAAAGGAATTTTATTCTAGCGTCTGTTGGCCTGGACATTGAAAGACTCAGACCTATTAAACTTATTAGATCATTCATTGCAAAACAAAAGGTTTGTATTACTAGTAGTCCTAGAAAGAGAACTGAGAATAATATCTAATATGGTGTTCTTAAGATTGTCATGTAAGCACTTGAAAAGTCAGTTTGGCTCAAAGGAGACAGAAATAAATGTAATAACGGTTCCATTTCTTTCGTCTATCATACTTCCTTTTCTTGACAGAGCAAATATATTTTTTAAAATGTAAATGAATATGGTCTAGTTGGTTTATGTCGCCACACTGTATGAAAAGAACCACATAGCATATTCAAGGACAGGACTACTTGTAGTCTTATACACAGGAACTGCAATGTGTGAGCCTCCAGGCATCTATTTACTCATTTAACCAGTCAAAGGGCTTCAGTGTTGAGATCAAAGATGTAAATGTTGAAAAGAATTATCCCTGGGACAGATCCTTGGGATACACCACTGGTGACCAGCTACCTGTCCAGTAGTATACCACAAAGTCAGGTTGAGAGGGTTCTATCAGCATCCATATGGCAATCTTGTGCTGTCCATAGAGATTTATATTGAGTTGGACAAGTATGTCTGTGATGGCAGAGTGGGTTATAATGTCAGAGACGTTAGCTTAATCAAGAAAAGCTATATGCATGGAATTAACCTCATCCACTGCGTATTTGAGTCTTTCAGATAAGCCAGTTAGGTTAAAGATGATCTACCATTCAAAAATCCTTTTTGGCATGTGTCTATGGTTCTCTATGTTCGTGTTCATAAATTTCATATTGATGTATTCCATCACCTTACAAATTATATGGTGTGGCTGATAAGTCTGCAAGTAATAAGACTCAAGATGGGGCCTCCCTTGTGAAGGTGCACTACAACATTTCCTATCTCGACTGCTGGAGTGTATTCATGAGAGACAGGCTGTGGCTAAACAGTTTAAAGAAGAGATCTGATTGGGTATGCTGTATTCTAACAAATAGCAAACCACTATGTTGCCTTAGCTAAGAGAGCCTGCTGCTTTTAGTATCTATAGAAATTATTTCTTTGGGATTATGGACTGATTATGTTGTACTGCTTGATTTGAAATCAGCAGAGGGGGTGAATTTATCTGTTGGGATGTTAGGTATATCCTCATGTTTTATTTTATTTTATTTTATTTAAGTTAGCTATGTTTGTTTGTTTGATAAACAGGGCTGTGGGCCAATCCAAAGAGGATCCATGTCCAGCACATCCTGGGTGGTACAGTACATAGAAGTAAGTCACTACAGTGGTTTTACAGAAGATAATTTAAAATAATGCAATATAGAATACAAATGCATATGCTTAATAACACAGGAGATAAGATTTTCCATATAACAAAGTAGTATAGCATAGAATAATGGTAAACAAACATTAAAATCATGCATGTGTGTGTGATTGTGTGTGTGTGTGTGTGTGTGTGTGTGTGTGTGTGTGTGTGTGTGTGTGTGTGTGTGTGTGTGTGTGTGTGTGTATAAGTGTGTTTATATCTATATATGTAGGTATAGATATATGCAGTACATAAATATTTATGGGTCTAATGAAAAGAACAGATGGTCCAAACATTGATGTTCAAAAGAACAGCTACAAAAGGTTGACCTTGCAAACGCTGACATGCTACTACAAATATGCTGAACAAAAATCTCTGCACATACAAAACAAATATTCAAAAAATAGTCTTAAACATCATTTTTTTTTCAGAGGAGCAAGCCTGTCTTAACAACCTCATGTGGATGGGTGCCCCCTTCCTAATTATATATACTAACTCCAAAATCACATAATCTCACGGAAGGACATATTTCCCTACCCTGAGAACTGTGCAGTCTCACACACCTGTCAACTTTCTGTAAAGTCGAAAAAAAGTTTTTTGACTAAACAGATGTCACCTAAAAGAGGATTTAATTAAAATCAGTTCCCTCGTCCACATACATGAGTGTGTGTATAAAGATCAGGATAGGAGTTAGTACATGGTAGTTAGCTATAAATGATGGAACATTAGTGGGGTTCATAGGATCATAGGTTGGTACTAGGCTATTGGCCCTAGGGCCTATACAAGCCTAGCCATAACAATTCCCTGGATATTTCTTCCCACAAACTCTACCTTCCTTGAATTTCAC
>NC_056744.1:272378355-272395855 GCF_019279795.1 Protopterus annectens
GCATTAACCAAGTATTTCTTTAAAAATGACTACCACGAACATTGTAAATCATCAAACAAACATTTACTTCATTCAGTAGAACCACTTCTTCTGTCGAAGAAGTCTGTTGCATGTTTAAAATAACCAATATGCAAATAAAGGAAAACTAGGAAAGGGAACTGAGTAAACAAGTTTTAGCTGCACGATTATTTCCAATGAATTATAACTTTATAAAACAGCACTAGATATACTACTTGCAAAAAAGATGCTTAAAAGTATTTGACCAAGTTTTACTTATGTATTCATTTTCCTTGTTTATGAGGATTTACTAACTAAACTGTAAGATGTTAAAGTCAATGAAAGTACATTCGTTATGAAGGATTGTATCTACACAAGCATTGGTCAGGTAAGCTGTTAAACAGTGACTTAACAGGCTCAAAATCAAGCAAATATGTTATTTAAAAGATTGGAACATATAGTATAAAATCTAACTAAATGTGGGAATACCGATAAGTCTTGGCTAATTTTACTTAACATTACATTTAAAATGACACTGAAATCACGCCTGTCCATAAATAAATCTTCTTTCTTAGACTACAGGATGGGAATTATGAATACATGATATTCTTATGAAAACATAACAGGGTACTTTCCTCAACAAAGGACATCAATTTGCTCATGATGCTGTTGGTTCTCGGCTGGAGTGCGGGGAGTACCTTCTGTGTGGAGTCTGCATGTCCTCCCCGTGGTTAGGTGGCATTTAGTCATGCCTTCATTGAAGGTTGGACATTGAGCTGGCACCTTGGCATTCGTGAAAATCTACTGCCAATCATTAGCGGACAAGAGTTCCGCTGTGGCGACCCCTAACCGGGAAAAGCTGAAAGACAAATAACAACAACTGTTAATGGCTTCTGTAGCATTATTAACATTTGCATTCTTGACTGATACTGTTAAGACAGAAATATACAGTTACATTTAACAGAAGCTACTTTGGCACAATCACCAACCTGATGAGGTACACAAATGCTACTTACTTTAAAAAAAGAGGCTAGTCATAAAAATAAGTTCAGATTGCATGAAGTCTTTAAACTACTAATTCCACCTATCGTATCTTTAAGGTTAAGAACTTTAATGTTGTATTAATTATCTTAGAAAGCTGAAAGGGAAAAAATGATGAGTGTGGCACACTACTGTTGTTGTGTCTTTCGGCTTTTCCCGGTTAGGGGTCGCCACAGCGGAACTCCGGTCCGCTAATGATTGGTAGTTGATTTTTACGTGCAGAGTTACCAACCCTGATGCACAACCTTCCACAAAGGTACAGCCATTCACGCATGTCTCCACGCAGAAGATGGTCTAGCTGAGAATCAAACCGGACAGCGTCTTACTATGAGGCGACAACGCTACCGCAGCACCAGCACCGCGGGTGAGTGTGGCGCACTACTAAACTTCATAATGACTCCCCAGACACCAGCCCTAGCAAACACTCATGCAGAAATGTTTTCTGTCACTTTTATGGTATGCATAAAGTAGTACAAGGATTATTTACAGTAGTTGAAGTTGAGATTTGAGTGATCAAGGCTGTTTATCTGACATTTGCTTAGTTACAGCTTGCTGCTTTGCTAATGCTAAGGCTGACAAGTTATGAAGCTAAAAATGATTTCCCCTAACCACAGAACTGATCTGTTGGAAGACAGGGGCACAGCATTCACATGTGAAGGGGGGCTTGCCTCTGTAAAATATTTACATTTATTTAAAGTCAAATTACTAAGTTTTCAAATTGGATAAGTTACACTATATACCAACAATGTCTTGTGGTTTGATTGTTTGCCTTGAAGTCTAAATAAATATTTCCTTGTTTAATAAAAATCTGTGTAGTCTTGTCAAAACAATTAACATGTCGTGGACCAGAAATGGACACACAACAGATGTACTTAGAGATGGGTAATGGGTTCATGAACTGCAAATTTATGCAATTCATTATTAAAATAGTATCATAGTCATGATGAGTCAGTATAAGAGATAAAAGAATGAAGTCCAAAAAATATATATATGAACAGTTGAGAGGTATGGACATGTCTTCTTTTTCCTTTCCTTTATGAAAAGAAAATAACAGCCAAATCAAATCAATCTCCATTCAGTTTAAGATCCTTTTCTTAGAAATGAGTTTCATAAATCAGAACAATGTGAGGATTTGCTTTATTGTGAATAGATCACAATGGTATTTTAACTGAATTGTTAATCAATAGGGAAAGAAATAATGTATGTACAATGGAGCAATGAATGAAGGATACAAACTTATAACAATACTTTAAACCAGCAAAGTGTTTATAAGCATATTACCTTAGATTATTAGATAATTTTAGACAAATATTCTTCCATTCCTATTCAAATAAAGCAAGAAGATGAAATATGGGATATATACTGCTACTTCGTGCCATGCAAGATATGAGTGCAAGTCTGGTCATGTATCAAATTGCTGAAGGTAGGTTCACAGCTATGAGTGTGGTTTTGGGGGATTTTATCTTATGCTGCTGGATGTAGGGCCACACAGTAGAGTTACATATCACCAAGACATTATCCAGATGGACTGAATTTAGTTCATGCTTCCTAGGAAAGATCATGCAGTCATAAGAAATTCAAAGCAACTAAGTCTTGTGACTATTTATGCCGGTATGCACCCTTAGACCATACCTTCTGTGGTGAGGAAGGCTAGGCCAGTGAAGCCATGGTTCATAGGTTCACAGGTTCATAGGTTGGTACTAGGCTATTGGCCCTAGGGCCTATACAAGCCTAGCCATAACAATTCCCTGGCTATTTCTTCCCACAGTACTTACTTCCCTGGACCCCTGTCAAGCAGAGCAACTGACATGATCCCCGGGGTGAATTTCCTATCTCCCATCCAGTCATCAAGGCTCCTTTTGAAGAGGGCCAAAGATGCACTCTGCTTGATCTTGGGATTGCTTGGATGAGGTTATGAATAACCATTGAATCATACAGGTCCTCTATGAAGGACAATAGTGTATCATACTGCTTAATTTGCAGGGGAAGTCTGTTCCAGCACCAAGTGAGGTGCTGTTAGATGAACCTTTCTCTCCACCTATTTTATTTATTTACTGTTGAAGATTTAGATAGCTTGTTCTGTTACTATTGGGACTGTTAGATTTGTGATGATAGAATGGATACAAGACTACTGTGTTCCTAATGGCAAGAAAGGCAAGGCATCAATATAGGTTCATAGGTGAATACTAGGCTAACTACCTTGAATGACCATTGTAAGCCTAGCCCATAATCCAAGGTCAGAATCAAACTCTGAACTTTGTGTCGATGAGGACCTTAGTCATTATGCCAGACCATGCAAAAATCCTCTTACGTATCTATAAGATCTTAAATAAAAAGACAGTGCTTCAAATATTTTGTGGTAGCTTAGCTCATCATCCCTTTTGGGAAGAATGATGTCCCCACAAATTATAACATTGATAATAAGGCACTAAGCACACAATCAGTCATGAGGGACTTGGAAACCCAAGTTGACAGCAAACTGACTTTTGACCACTGTATTGCCTCCATTGTACAGAAAGCTTTCTACGTGGCCCACCTCATTAGTAAGAGTATCTCATCCAGGGACAAGGTAGTCATAACATCCCTGTAGTCTTGCCTTACAAGACAAATTATTGAATACAATGCCCCTTTCAGCATGTAACTCACAAAGCACATGCAGCAGCTGGACAGACCACAGTGATTCCTCACCAGGAAAATTCAGGGCCTCAATCATCTATCCTACACAGATAGGCTAAAAGCCCTGTCCCTTTACTCAGTCTCCTACAGACTTCTCAGAAAGTGACCTCTGTCTGGCATACAAAGCAATCTCAAACACCACCCTGCTGCATATCCGCAAGTCAAGCTCCACTCAAGTAACCCACACACATGGCCTCAACCTGGTCTGTGACATCACTAGAACTTGGCAGGGCAGATTTGTGTTCCAGAGACTCCCCATTTTGTGGAAAAGACTCCCTCTCCATGTAAAGCAGAGTACCTCATTAATCCTTTTTAAGCACAACCTGGATAACTGGATGGTGAACAAAAAATACACCTCTGGGATTCCACCTATGTCCCTTCCCTACTGGACAGTGGCATAGGGTGCTGACTTGTTGGAACATGGGCTAAATTATTGGCTAGGCTTGTAAGGGCCTCAGGGCCAACAGCCTAGTAACTTCCTTTAATCCTATGATCCTAGAGTTTCTAAGCCAGTGATCTTCTTAGTTAGAAACTTCTGCAATGTCTTTAGTTGTTTGATATGTCTAGTGAAATGCATCCCAAGGTTGGCAGTGACCTCAATAATTAGCTTAATCAATGCTGAATATAAGGAGGCAATGAGATTTCTACATCTGGATGATATTCCTTTGTAAAGCCGACCCAGATAAGCACTCAGTTCTGTACTATGCACTAAAATCAGTCTGTTACCATGACCTTTCACCTTCACAGGCTATGATATCATTATCCCAGAAATATATATATATATATAGAGAGAGAGAGAGAGAGAGGGAGAGACACTTGTATATTTATCTATCAATATATGATTGTCACCTCCATTACTGAAATAGTGTTGTATGCTTCTAAGAACATTATTTATTTATGTATGTATTTTATAATTGGAACATAGTTTAAATGAAAATTCTATTTTACTGTAGTTCCTTTAACAGCTGACTTAGAAGTTGCTGTTGAGATAGTCACATGTATATCCTTTCAAGTCATGTGTTCAAATGTTGTTGATATTCTCAGTGCAAATAAATAATGAAATTCTCCCTAAAGTGATGTAGTGAACAGCACTTTTACTTTATATTGCACCGATTTTAAGCAGCTAATATTAATTTTGTGCCATTTATAGTCATGCAGAACTACCTTAAAAAATATTAAAAAAGCCATTTGCAGTAGGGCAACAAGGTCAAATCATAAATAGAGATCTGTGCGTTGCATGGCTGCTATGCAAAAGACGCAATGTTTTCAGCAATACTTGTGGTTTAACTTATATCTTGGGGGTTGCTTAGGACGTGGGGTGAAGGAATCAGGAGCCTGGCTAGTAGATATTATAAGGGTCAAACTAGGTGACGATGATAACATGAGAGTGGAGTCATAAAATGAAGCTCTTGTTTTACTTGTAGCTCTCTCTCTCCATTATCAACTATGATCCCAAATTTTCTTTTGGTACAGAGTGGATTAGACCACATATGCCAGTGGCTGAAATAAAGTTCATTCACAGAATATTCCTGTTCATTTTCTGAAAAAGCGAGGAATCAGACAATCTTGGAGGATCTGTTAATGCAACCTCTGATGCTGTGGATTTAGATAAGCCTACAAAGTTTTTGATCACCTTGACTGGGTGTTATCTTGGACTCTTCCTGCCAGGATAGCCCACTGGAAGAAGACCCCACTGCAGCCATAGGGCATGCTGGGGTATTATCTCCCTCTCTTTCTCTCTCTCTCTCTCTCTCCCTGCTTGTCTGAAAATATCTTATGGTCCTGCAGGATAAGTTTGAGAATCTTGCTTGGGATATGAAAATTAATTGGTTATGCTCAGCATGTTATCGCAGTAGCTGTCATCAAGATAAGGGTTTTATAAAATGGCTGGCTATAAATCTGTATATCCTATCAAAATATTAAACACTTAGTGGCATTGTGCTACAGCATGTTCATGATTTTAGGCACACATCTACTTTACAGTGTGCCTATTTACGTCATTCTAAGTATTATTTTCTAGTCTGGTATTTAAAAAATTTCCTTGTAGATGATGTTTTCATGGATCGTGTTCAAGCCAAAGTGCTAAACGGGGCATTTGTTGCTGTAGCATTAAAAAGTTAATTTTCTGTGTGATGAGGAATCGTATGAAATATGTTATCTTAGTGCTCAGGCCAAGCCTTGTGTAACTGCCATTAAAGTAGTCAAAAACACACAACAGTTACAGAAAACCTTTTTTCCTTTTATTTCAAAGCTACCCAATTCATATTCAGGCATATATAATTTTAAGTTCTAACAGAACAGGTATGCCAAGAATATAAAGTGTGCAGGGAAACTGAAACATAAAACAGTAAATGTGTAATGAAAATTGATTGCACTGCTTGGAAGATATGCTGTTGTTTCACAAGGGCAGCTAGACAAATACTGCTCTTTCCCAAGTGTTTAGAAGTTAGTATTTTGAGAAATTCACCTTGGAACAGTCAATGGAAAAATGACATGCTGATAACACTTTAGAAGACCACCACAGTAGATGGCCTTATGTTACCGTTTTTTCTCTCTTGTCCAGAAGAGAGAATTTTAAAATGAATTATGCCTCTTCATCAGTCTTTCTTACTCTAGAGATTTCATTGCATCATGTATTCTGAATGAACTGTGTATAGTTATGTTCTAATTAACTTTACATGTAAGAGGTTTACTGAATGCATACATTTCCTATATATCTTAAAATACAATATGAACAGACAAAAGCTTAGCTTTGTTCATCACAGTGAGATGTTACAACACTTTCAACAATGAAAATCAGATACTTAAATTACTGATTAAGTGACAGTGACCAAAATAGGAACTCATAAAAATTCAGCATTGTAGCAATAAGCAGCATTTCAAAATATAAACGTGATATACTGTGAATTCAGCAGTACACTGCAATAGAACTATTGCCAAGTTTTCTCTCTCTGTTTTTACAGCTGCATACTTATTGAAGAACATTAAAAACATTAAGTGTTTTAATAGTCATATGTTGCAAGGGAGCACATAATGTATTCTGCATCTGTAAGAGGCTGGCCTGAAGTCAACTTTCAGGAAAATGTAACCAAGAGGTAATGGCTACATATATATTTTTACCATCAGTTATCATACAACTGGTGGATACAATAAATTTCAATTTTGTTTATGAGGTTACACTGGGCATATAAATTTTAGAAGAAAGAAACAAAAGGAAAAATAAAGAACAGAACTGGAATATATAAGGAGGTAAAGTGCACCTGCAGTATTTCATTGTTACACTGCAAACAACATTGCTTCAGTATATAAAATTGATAAAATATGTGTTTAAAGTTTACCTCAAGAGCATTAATTCATACAAGTAATACTTTATTGAATTCTATGTGAGTCATATCAAATACCTATTCATCTTTAGGAGTAGATCCTTTTTGGAAGAAATACCTGTTCCTTCCATCTTATAGCTATGCTAAGATATTCACTTCATCTGCAAAAATGGCACTTTCCTGAAAAGAATGCTGGTTCTCTACTGCAGGTTATCTTTGCATTAGTCTAGTCTGTTATGTTATTTTTAGGATGGAACTTACAGAAAAAAAATAAGTGCACTAGAAAACAAGTTCAGATGAGTCTGCGTTAGTGCTATAGAGTTATGAAGTCTTGAATATAGATGGCACAGGAGACTTCATTTTGATTAGCATCCTGGTCACTTAACAGTGCAGTTGGGGGACCCATGTCCATCAGGGAATGGGGGCATGGTTACGTTATAGCTCTCTTGTCAAGCTGTTGAGGATGCAATAGTTTGAAATGAGTGTCAGGCTGAGAGGGGCAGAATGATAAGGGAGATATAACTGCCCTAGAGGCACATGGAATGCACATCCTGTAAGGCAATTCTCATTGCCTGCCCAGTCTGCAGAGATATCTTACCACACTGGGAAGTAGTAGGACCAGGAGAAAGACAGGCAAGTACATTCCCACCCTGTGTGAGGTCCTTAAACTGTGTAATAGTAACGGCTGCCACCAACGTTCCACATAGCCTTCTGCTGTTGCCAGAGGCCCCAAACCATGGCAGAGCAGTAAAGGCAGTGCCGAGTAGCTGATAGTTAAAGATGCAGCAGGGACCTTAAAAATGAGTTCCAATACACAGCAGAGGTTAAAATATGATGCTACTCCTTAACATAAATAGATATGATGTAGACAAAATCAGTTGAAAAGACTGTTGCATGAATCTGTTGTCCTTCCCCTCCAAATGGTATTGCCAACAGGCTTATTTCTTGGTAAACCATGGCAATGATGTCATGTATTTGATACTGACATGCAGAGGCATCCTGAAGGCATTTCAGACAATTCTTAAAATGACACTGCCCACTTGTGAGTGAATACTATTACACATTTATCATTTGATCATATCTATCTTCTGTCACCATCTCGGACCTTCTCACTTTATGATCAAACTCTTCACTGAACGTTATGGATAGCATTGTAAAATCAATGTCTCTGTCAATTATGAAAACAAGTTCAGTAGACGACAGTTTTAACACTGCGTTGAGGTGAAACTTTATAACAATGATATAATGCAATGCTGAATAATCTCAATGCTGCTTTGGATTTTGTGTGCTTTGGGACACTTTCAGCTAGATGAAAAAAAGTCCCCTGTCAGTAGCATTTTATGTCTGTATATATGCTCTTAATGAGTTATAACTACCTGGACTCTGTGCTGGGGCTGTGTGTTGAAGAATTGTATTTCATTTTGGAAATGTAAAAGTGTTCTGTTTGTTCTGTTCCCCCCATGCATTTTATTAAATACTGATTTTACAAAAATGTTTGAATATTTGAAAATTTGAAAATGTGAAAATGCCATTTATTACAGTTGGAAGACATTTCACCCAGTAACCTTTAAACAAACTTCATGAAATATCGTGCAGTGAAATATGTGTTTATTGAACTCCTTTTTTTTCTTTTCAGAATAATTATATTTATAACTGTAATGATTATAACATAATCTATTATTTAAGGTCACATGGCATGATTAGTGACTTCATTCATTTGTTGAAGAAAAAGCTTCCCAACATGCTATGAAAGTATGCAAACTAATACTGGTATGTGTTTTACATGCATCATCTATAACCCTTATTGATGAAGAAAGGTGAAAGGCTTTCGAATCTGCAGAAGACTGTGTATTTGTGTACTTGTGAAGCTGGGTATCCGTACTCAGTATTATTTTGCCTGCCTAGGTGTAATAGCAGGTTTTGATAATGTTCTCAGATGTATAGTGCTCATGTGCTGCAGTCAGTTGTGCGTAGCTCGGAAATGTCCAGACTTTTGCCATGTCCTGATTTTTGCCTCATATTTGTGGTCTATTCCTTATAAAATTTGTGGATTTCTGGCAAATCACTGAAGACTGGTGTCATTAAATAAAAGCAGATGTTTTAGTTTCAGATTTCATATACTTCAGAAAATGCAGGCGAATGCAAATTCTGTTATTCTAGCAACTCTAAATTTATATGAGCAAAATCTAAATTCTGTCCCTATTTTTGGTCCTTTGAACCTCCAATTACTTTTGACTTTGTTCAGATTATTTTTGTGCTAAAAAGCTGAGAGGCATAATTGGGTGATATCATAGTTTCATGAATTGTCAGTGCCACAGGTGATCTGTCATTCATTACTAATATAAACTGATTTGCTTATATTATTTTCAATGAGCAGTATGGAGATGTTGAAGGCTAGCTCTGTGCTATGAGGTTAATGAATTACCTTATCAGAGTATGTGTTATTCGCATGCAGTTACATGAGATGGTTTATCCCATTATGTGGCTAGTCTAATGAAGATAGAAATATATTTTAGGTTGTTAGGTGCTGACTATAGGGGACTGCGATCAACATTAGAAACATAAACAAGCAGTTATATGTTTGAGACATTGCTATCCAGACAATTGTCTTGAATCAAAGCAAAAGAGTAAGAACACATAACAAAAACTGATTCTGATCAAATATCCAGTAAAGTATAGTAACACATGCTTACTTATAGCTATACCTGTGTGATACTATCATATTAAAAATAAGACTATGTTGCAAAACAAGGTATTTGAAAGTTTTGAAATCTGCTAGTTGATTATGGACTCACTTCAGTCTCTGTATTTTGGGAATTGATCTAGCAGGTCTCAGCATTTCAAATGATTATTGTTTCATTTTGACTACTATCTATGGTGGAGTGTAACATGTGCTAACAGATAAAGCAGTTAATGAAGAACCAATCAGCTCCAAAGAGTGAAACACATTCACCTAACCAGACCGAGTGAAATGGTCATGGAGGCTTTTACTATTAAAAAGAGCGCTTTGGTCTGAGTATATCAAAGACTTCATCAGAATCTATTACATAAGCTCACAACTTCAGCTCAATAATGAAAACATGTTTAAAACAACCAATAAAATATAGTCCATTTAAAAATTGTCATAACAATGTTTCCTTTAATTTATAACAGTAAGGGTCAAATATAGGAATACAGGTATAACACACTTATGAAACTATGCTCTTCAGTATGAGCATTTTTGTAATTATTTTATTTTTGTATTAGTTTGAGGAAATAAACAGGGTATTCAGTGTATTACAATAATAGTTTACTTGAATATGTGTGTGAAAATAGTTTATCAGGTATAAATGAATTCACTTTAATCTGTGTGTGAAAACAATTTATTAGCTATAAAAGAATTAAAAATTGTACAATCACCAAAGCAAGAAAGGAAGAGTCTTTGATCTTATTGTTTTATGATATGGAAGAAAATAATATTTATGGCCACTCTGCAGGTCAGAATTCTGAGTTCTAGACTAAGTAGACTGCATATTTTGGGTATCTGCCCAAATCTGATACACCCATTTGTCTTTATATTTTATGAAATATGACATGCTTACTGGTTAATGTAAACTCTATTTCTAATGTAGCACATGGTTATCATCTGAAAACTTGAATCAGAGGCAGAAATGATCACTCAGTCATGCAGATATGTAAAATCTAGTATTAAGTATGTGTTTTTTAAAAGTATTGGATTATTTTAATCATGCCGGTAGGAACAGACATGGTTATTTTAATCTTGCCTTATCTCACTTTAAACTTTTGGGAGCTTTTTTATAGGTCAAATTGCTGCCATTTTGATTAATTCACATATCCATAATTTATTTACTTCCTTACTTATTTATATTTGTTGACTTGGATAGAGTACTGATCAGTATTGACACATTTCAGGCTCAGCCTGGATGAAATAAAAAAAAAAAAAAAACATTTCACAAACAAAAAATGAGAGAAAAGTAACCAATGACAGAACAGTTAAAAAAAATTATGAAGAAAAAATGTGTATGTGCATTCTAGTAAACAAGCAGAGTGTTTGTTTGTTTGTGTCTTTCAGCTTTTCCCGGTTAGGGGTCACCACAGCGGAACTCCGGTCTGCTAATGATTGGCAGTAGAGTTTTACATGCTGGCTTGCCGGGCCTAACACACAACCTTCAATGCAGGAACGCCCATTCACGCATGTCGCCACACAGAAGACGCTCTAACTGAGAATCGAACGGGCAATGTCTAACTGGGAGGCGATAACGCTACCGCAGCACCACAAGCAGAGTGTAATATACAATATATACATTAGTTTCTAAAGTGGGCCAACCTTTAGTAGTTCTGTTAGAGCAAAGAGCTGTGCAAAGGATATAGGGATAGTATGTTAGGTGATATATCTTGCGTTGAAGCAGGAGCAATTAGCTTTGATGGAGAGGTGTTTTTTGAGTTGCGTTCTGAATTTGGAGTAACTGTTGACCTCCTTTAGGTAGATGGGAATAGTTGCCTGAAAGGAGAATGAGTGTACAGTGCTGTAGAGTTTAGTTTCATGGATAATGGGAACCGGTATGACATACGTGTGATATCTCAAGTTGTATGAGGAGGCTTTTTGATAAAGTTTAGTTGAAAGAGAAGTAAATATCTGTAGATGGTAAAGTCTATATAGTTGGGATTTTATCCGTTAGTTAGACTTTTGTTTTATGGGTAGCCATTTTGTTTTTTCTAGGCTAATGTAGTGATGCACAGAAAGCAGCGAGTTTATAATGAGTTGGAAGGTGCTGATGAAGATCGTCTGGTGTGTGGAGACATTTTTCTTGGAAAATGGCTATATAGGAGAACTTCTTTGCTGATGGCTGCCCTGGCTGGTTGAGATAGAATAGTGCAGATCCTTTTGGCATAGAAGATGATGTCTTATCTGTACTCAGTTTCATCCCATGTAGATTCAGTTTTGCATTCCATTCTATTCCCATATCCTTTGCTGAAGTACTTGCTCAGAGTATGCCAGTAATGTCACATTGTTTTCATACAACAAATTTGTTGATCTCTCCCCTCTGCCTGTTTGCTAATGTAATCCATCACCAGTACGAACAGCAGTGGGCTCAAAGCTGAACCCTTATGCATGCCCACTCCTACAGTTTATGCTATTTTTGTACATAAATGAGATCTTTCAACAGAGTTTTACCTGTCCTGCTATCAGTGACTACACGTGGAAGGTTAGAAAGTGTTGGACAATTTTGCAGTCTTGTTCGAACAAAGACTCTGTGACTGCTAGAATGTCTGTGATGTGCTGGGAAATAAAATCACTTATGTTGTCTAGCTTCTTTCTAATGCAACAGCCATTGAGAATGGCACAGCACAGGTCAGTATAGGGAAAAGTGGCTCTGTTGTTAAGGGATGGTAGTTATCAGACCTGGATTGGGTTCAGTGTTAGTCTTTAGGAGTATAACAGTGATAGAGGATAGTCTGAAGGAATAATCTGAGTTTTTAGGGAGAGAGAAATATATTTCCAAGTCTTTGCATTTTTATAGAAGAATGATCCTATGAATGTTATTGTGGTTTGAGTAAGATCTGATTGGTGTGGTAGGGGTTTGTGGTGGTGGTTTGTTGGTGTGGAAGTTGGAAAGTATGGGTAATACATGCTGTTGTAATTATTGGCTGGGGGATTGTTTTTTTTTTTTTTTAATGATGTATGTATTGGTTGCAGTGGGTGAAGGAGATGAAGATTAAAGATGAAGGAGGAAGAGTATGGTAAGTTGTAGCAGGATAAAATTTTATTATTTGGATGTGCGTTTTGTTTGTTTTGGAAGTTGTCTGTGGGCATTGGTAAGACTTCCAGTAATATTTCATCATTGTTTTCTCAGGTTATGCAGTACAGAGGGTTATGTGGCTTTATGGCCCTGTATGTTTAAAAGGCATAACTTGAGGGTGTGACTGTGGGTGGAGATCAGAGTAGATGTGTTGGAAGATCCGGGTTAGATTAGTTAGACAAATTCTGCATCCTGATGAGTAATGCCCATAAGATTTGTTAACTCACCTTGCCTGAAGTGTTGACTGCATCTCTAGGTAAGCTGCATATCTTTTGCAAGTATGACATATAGAAGAATTACATAAGGTTGATTCTAAAACAAAGCTGGATTATACAGTTACAGAAATGAAAGCATACCATTGAATCTGCCATAAATAGAAATATTAAAAGACCCCCAAAAAGTTAAAAATAGTTGATGAAATTGTTTAGTATGAATTCTGAAGAGCTATAGCCATCATACACCCCTTTACCATGTTTACTAATTGTAAGGGTTCTAATACCTTTGACAAAAGTGAATAGTTTATTTATGCACATTGAATTCCCCATGCCTTTATGATAGTCTAACCTTAATCTTTGTTTATTTTGATCCAAGTGTTTCATAAGCTCATAAGCAGTTGCTAGACAAGCAATCCAGGAGACTATTGAAGATCATAGTTCAGTTTCCCAGTTGCCCCAAAGCACTTTCTGGTTAAGTGACGTGCTCAAGGTCATACAGTAGACAAATGGAGGCTGAGGGAATCAAACCGCTGAACAGAAGAAGCTGTCATTAACAGCTCATTGGCAGAATATGCAAAACCTGTACAGTAAAATCCCTTTTCCATTTTTACCATTATGACTTCATATTGTCGGCTTTTTATATTTTACAATTGCAACTAATTTCAAAAGTATTCTAACTGATATTATCTACTTTGGGTACTGGATTATGAAAACTACTTTTTTCCTGAGAAATAGCACTGAACCAAGTCCTTTGTAGTTTCAGTAATATTTATTTTTTGACAGTTAAACATAATAAGTATTTCTTTAGCAGTTTCATGCTGTTTCATGATAATGTAAAACAAAACATAAACATGTTTTATATTGTGGCCCACTCTAAGTCCCTAGTGCAGTGCTATGTAAAGTTGACTTAATTATAATACTGATCTGTTGTCAGAATGTGCAGAAAAGTATGACTTTCAAATGTAATTCCTCTACATGAATATATGATATAATGAGACAAACTGGCAGTCGTATAAAATAAAATGATTTCTTTAAACTCACCAGACAGTAAGGGTGGTACTCACAGTCCCAGGTTTTGAACTTTCATAGTGTTAATCCTTGAAGAGCAATGCAACATCCACAAACAAATACAGTGAACTGACTACAGAAATGTTCAGGCATGTCAATAAAAATGCTTTTTATAGCAATAACATAAAGTATCTGAAGATAAGTAATAAGTCAAGACTATTTATGTGCATAAGGTGCAATACATGTTTGCATGTTACTACAATTCACAGACATAAACATAAAAGGGCCTTATATGTGTAAAAAAACACACAAAGGACCATGTACTTACATGAATAAGTTTAACTGTAACATATTACCTTGGGATAACTTGAATTAGCCAGCAAATTACTTTAGAAACTGCAGACTTTTTAAACCAAGAAAAAATAATGCAGATACTGGAATATATTATGAAACATTTCTAAATGAGGTAAGGTTATCGTGCTCACTTCAATAAATGTTTGCTTTATTCATATTATGGGCATATTACAATGGCTTTGGTGAATATTGTAAGCTGTCATTTGTAAATGGAAATGCAGCAGCAGTGGAAATGTTTAGTGATGTGTGAGAAAATCATTTACTTCGGTGTCTGTTAGTGATAGTGCATTCATGGTAGAAATGCAATGATTTAAATGTGAAGTACTGAAATGGAAAGAATGTTTTATTGGTTCAACATGCGCCTTTACTATAAGGTTCCTGAGTGTCACAGATAAATGAGAACTGACAGTATTTTAAATGACAAGAATGTGGTAAGGACTAATGAAAGGATTACTGTGTTAACAAGCTGCTTTCTTTACTGTTGTGAATGTATTCATGATTGTGCAAACATTATTTCAGCACAACTTTACTTGGCTAGACTCTTCATGTTTATATAATTATAGGGTTTGTGTCCCATAACCTTTTTTTTTCTGAGGATGGCAGGCATACTTTCATTGTTGTGTTTTTGATGATTATAACAAAATACTGTGTATATGACTGTGGCATTTTGTGTACGGCAATGATAAATAACAAGGTATCAAGGCAAAGAAAGGACAACTTAAATCAGTTTTACATTGCCACCAAAGGAAACAGGTATGCTAATAGCAGGTTTGTAGATTCTAAGGTAGATATCACAGGCACTACTTCACTTTCTCTTGCTGGTGCAAAAATTTGACTATGGATTGCAAACAGGTGAAAGAACTCTTCTTTAACATATGCTGGCTTATATAAATTCTGTTTTTCTTATGCTTATTTGTTGCCATTGTGTGTTAATGTAAGTGACTTCAATGGATTGTGACTTAGCTGCTCTCATTCATAGACAGAACAGATGGCTGTAATGCAAATGTGTAATGACTATGAATACTGCCCTTAATTTCATTTTATACTAACATTCATGAAAAATAATGCATGGATATCACAGGCTGCTACCTAATAAACTATATGCTTTCCAACTGCATTATATTAAAATCTGCTCTGTGACAATCAATTACATTTCTGCAAAAGAGATGTAATCCTTACGGCCGTACATGTTGATATTGTCATTGTTTCACTGCCTATTGTTTGATACTATAAATGCAGAAAGTGATTAATTGTTTATTTATTTTATTATTTAGCAACTGGTGCAGTATATCCTTATTATTCATGATCACAGCCAAAACACAGATAAATATAAAATGAAATACTGATTTTGCAAACCATAAATGTCTGCTACACATCAGTCAATGGATGCCTACATCAGGTGGTGTACTTAAGATCAAAATGTGTAACCGATTCAATAAACAGAACTAAAGGTTTAAAAATGAAATGCTGAAGCAAGCATTCTACAGATTAAGACAATGAAGATAACAATGGCAAGAACAACAACAATACATTTATATCAAAAAACAAATATGGAACAAACAACAGTTACACCTGCTGGTGGTTGAGTGCTGTCAAATGCAGCTGTCAGATACATAAATATCACATAATGAAATAATTCAAAAAACAAAACTAGTTTAATGAGTGCAAGGTGGAACCACTAACTTGATGGTAAGTGTGGAATCATATAATGGGAGAACAGGGCTACGGCTAAATTCAAAATGGTTCATCAGACTTAATTATGTTTTCCAGTCAGCCAGGGACATCTTGATCCCAAAACTCGTATAATTACCATTGAGAAGGCATTATCCTGCACTTTCATTAGAGTATTGTTAAATAATTCAAGGCCAGTGATAACATCCATCTTGGAGACATACCTCTAAAACAGCACACATTGAAAATTGGTGCAAAAGGCTTTTTAAAGTAGGTACAGTCAATCAAAAAAAAAATCGTGTCCACTAGGAATGTTAGAGACTGCTCATATCACATTTTTAAAAACTGATAGTTATAAAAATAATGAATAAATATATGAACATTATCAAAGAGACGTGTAAAATCTGTAGACTTTAAGGAACTGATTACAAAATTCTATCACACAAGGTAATGGATTTTTCTGTATAAAAAAGTTGATGTAAGATGTATGTCCTCATTCTTAAAATTATTTGTGCCACTAACATGTTGGTCATGCAGTGTGGTTTTCCCTGTGCCAGTCTGGCAGTTGGTGCAAAGAGTTAAGGCTGTTAGCTGTTATTTGCTGTGGTACAGGGTGTGATTATCTCAACCCTCATTTGTCTACTGTGTGAATTTAAGCAAATCACTCAACTAGACATTCCACCTGGTTCATCAGTGAAAAGAGGATGTGTGTCCAGAGAGCTTGCCTGATTAACAAGTAGGAATTGTTGTCATTATTATTATTATTATTATTATTATTATTATTATTATTATTATTATTATTATTATTATTATTATTATTATTATCACTATTATTATTATTATTACAATTATTATTATTATTGGTGTTGTTATTATTATTATTATTATTATTACTATCATTATTATTATTATTGGTGTTATTATTATTATTATTATTATTACTATTATTATTATTATTGTTATTACTATTATTATTATTATTGGTGTTATTATTATTATTATTATTATTATTATTATTACTATTATTATTATTATTCAGATTCAACAATCACACGTATAGGGGAGATGGGATTCAGAAAACTATGTGAAGGTGTAAATCAAGCTGGAAAAAATATCTGCATCATGTGCACGGGTAAATTGGACTGGAAAATAGGAATGTTCTTCCAAACTAGGGACAGTTGAGAGGTCTACTTGGAGAGTTCTTTGTTCTATTCTACTTCAGCAACAGCAAGATATGAACAAAACTTTTATGAAAGGATAAGGGCAGCGCCAGCACATGACGTCAAACTTTTGTTTTAATTAGATAATGTTACCTGTTAAGTATTTTGTACTGGTAAACATATATTTATCTAATGAGGATATGATAATGCCTGGTGACAAAAATATATACCTACGTGATGATCGTGGTATTTTA
>NC_056744.1:272400855-272545855 GCF_019279795.1 Protopterus annectens
AAAGTCATAAAGTATGATACTAATAGTTTAGGTGTTTTGTTCTGCTTTTAAAAGACTTTAAACCATATTTTTTCTATGTGTATCTTTAAAAAGATAAATATTTGTATCTGTGTTTTTGGATTTCTTTCCACAGCTCCTTATTAGATAGCAGATTTTATATATATGATTGACAAAACCAAGGATGTTAAAACTACATAATTCAGCCATTTCATCTTAGATTTTTTTCATAACTTTCATTACTTATTACACGTGAATTCAACAAATTAGGTGGTGGATTTGATTTTCTCTAAACAAGCAAATCAAATTCTATAGTTAATATTTTAGCTTTGGTAGTAAATGATGTCCCTTATTAAAATGGTAAAATTGCTAAATGCTTTATATGGTAATCAAAACAGATTAAGGCGTGCAGTTTCATGCATGGTTCAATTCAATACAGATTGTTATCAGGATGTAATACTTCTTATGTTGCATAACTGCTCATTGTATTCCTCTAATTCTCTCCCCTTGCCCTTTTCTTTTAAGATATCCTGTTACATCAATTTTAGTTATAACAACTTATTTGTATCAAACTGTCTGTCATGAACTGCCGTTAAATTTACTAATTCAATATACATTAAATGCACTAGTTTAATATTTAAGTCACTGACTTATGTGTTTATTAAAAAAAGGGTCAGGCTGGTATGGAAAATGCTATTTTATCCAGCTTTTTAGATTCTGATAATTTGATTAGGTCCAAAGTGGAAAGAAACAGAATACATTTTTCTATCAGTTCACCCGCAGTGATACAAACCAAAATTAGACACAAATCAAAATTACATATGCTATTTAATTTTTTGAATTTGTTTTACAACTATTAATCTCATTTTTGTTCATGTTGTTTTATGTTTTGTCGCTCTGTCCTCCCTGTGTGCACTCAATGTAAGCACAAGGGAAAAGATGTGTAATGGGTTCGGTGCAAAGATGTACCCATTCATCATGCAGCCCCATTATCCCCTAAAGGTAAAGAGGTGGTTCCCTGGAATCTCTATGCACCACTGCCTGTACACAACCTTCAACATTTTGCACAAGAGGAAAATGATGACCCACCATTTCTCTGCCTCCTTGCCTAGCTCTTCCCATGCCAGGGCTGATAACCAAACTCTGATTACATGAGTCACATCCAGGGCCCTACATCTCTGTGGCTTGATGCATCTACCAACTTCTAGTTTTAGTCCCTTCTCAACCCCAGTGCTCTCTATTACTGCTGATCCTTTCACTTTCCCTAACTTTACTTTCACTCATCTGCTTTCTTTAATGCATACTTCTTTATCTGCATCTCCTACCATATGTTTAGTTATACAACTCATATGCTTCATATTGAATTTTCAGCTCAAAGCTTATTCCCACTATTATCTGTAAATTTGCTTGCAAATGTTATTGTAGTTTTAGAGCTCATATAAGTACTCAATATATGTATATTTATATCTATATCTATATAGCTATATCTCTTTATAAAATACACATACACACACACACACACACACACACACACACACACACACACACACACACACACACACACACACACACACACACACACACACATCTGTCTATCTGTCTATCCAGCTACCCATATATCTATTACCTATCTAGCTAACTAGCTAGCTAACTAAGCAGGGTACAGACTAATTGCATATCTGGATGTGTGCATTGACAAACTCTATTGTACATATAAATGTAAGTGATATATCAAAGTTAAAACATCTACATATGTACCTGGAGCTTTTCTTCCTGGGTCTCTGCTAAAAATGCTGACTTTCTGTGCTCATTTGGATCATTCTGTTAAACAAATGCTAATAAATAAATAAAGCATTTATATCTGTTAAACTTTTTAGCTTGTTTATCAGAGGTAACACCTGTATGAGCTTGCAGTGCTTTTTTAACTTTATCATAGTCTTAATATTCAGTGTCTAAAATGCCCTTGAAGACCTTTGTCAGATAGCCTCGTTAAGAGTGTTCTAACCCAGTGATTGCTGTCTAAACCCCATGTGTTGGACATACTGTTTGAAGACCATGAAGTACACCTTAATGCCTTTTCCCTTGCTTAGTAGCTTTAGAGGAGGTGGAACTGTTTATGTATATATGGATTTGACTACTGCACCATCCTCTTACATACAGTAGCAGTAGTTTGCAGCAGTGGTGCTACTGTTGTCATCTTGTAGATAAAACTGATGTACCTCTCCATGCAAGACAAAAAATCAGCAGCTGTCTATTCGGTGGTGGTGGTGGGTTGCTCAAATGTTAATCAATTAAAGATAAACTCAGGATCCTTGTGTGTCAAATTTGCCCACCTTACCCATCAAAGCTGTAATAAAATAAGGCAATGGAAGCACATGCACCTATAGCTGGAAAACTTATATGTGCTATTAGAATGACTTTGCAGTACTCTGAGATGCTAGAAGAAGTGTCATTTATCACTTCTTTATTCAGTGACAGAGGATACAATGTAAATATGATGTCTAAAGTAAGTAAAGCAGTCATTAAGGAATGGGGAAGCAAATATATTCCTTTATTAGGCTATAATTACTATCATAAAGTCAACAATAGTAACAAACAGGATAATCTTACAGATGTTGGTACAACTCTTGGTCGAGCTTGTGTTCTGGAATTTTTTCCACATATTGGAAAAGTAAAGAAAATTATGGTCAATAACTGGAACATTATTTCAGTAGACCAGGATATTGCTAACATTTTGGGGACTCGACCCTTGTTTGTCAATAAAATGGGACGTAATATTAAGAACTACCTCGAGAGAGGTTATTTGCTTAACGTTCCTAATAACATGTTTACTACTAAAAAAATGTGGAAGTTGTAAGCAATGTCACGCCATTTTACAGGAAGGCAGGATTACGTTAGAAAATGTGAACAGGATGAATATTAGATTTCAACAAGGTAACTGTAATACTAAAATGGTTATATATTTAGCCAAATATATGGTCTGTCCAGGATTTTATATTGGAAAGGCAGAAAGGAAATTTAATAAGCGTACTTATGCACATTTGTACAGTATTAGAACCAAGGATGATAAAAATGCTTTATATAGGCATATTAACAAGTGTGGGGGCAGACATAATTTCAAATTTGCCATTTTGGAAAGTGTTCAAATGGACCCCAGGGAGGGTGACATTAAAGGAATGCTATCATACAAAGAAGTTTGGTGGCAACTCTACACGGATGCCTAAACAACACCAAGTTTAAATGATGTTAAAACTATCAAGCCTCTTCTGAATTTGGCTTGACTTTTTTAACTAGCTTGACTAGTAACTTAGTTTATGTGTTTCATTTCATGTCATAATTTAGTTACTTTATTGAGCATTTTGCACAGTAAAGCACTTAGATGTTTTATTAAGTAATTTTATTAGTATGTCACGTATATAGTGTTTATGTATTCAATATGGTATGATTATTAGATTTAGTATGTATGCAATTTGGTTTATAAGGGTATTTTTGTAAGGTTTTCAGTAGGGCTAAGTGTATGTTCTTCTAAATGCAGTGCTTTTGGCGCCAAGGTTATTTAAACGCTAACAGTTTTCTGTATTTTGTTCTGATGAAGCTTGCTTTGATGTGAGTGAAAGTGCTTAACCAGTTGGATTCTTGTTATAATAAATTAGTGAATTTTACATACATTTGATGAGATTTTATTCATTTTTACTGCGGCTCACTTTTCGGAGGATGGCGTCTCATGACACTGAGTTTTGTATGTGCCAATCATTGACTCACATTTGTTCAAAGTCAATAGAAGATGAGAGTTTCAATTACAGATACTAAAAAAAAAAATGAAACGACTGCTGGAAAATAAGTATGCTTAGCGGTATATAGGAATCTCTGGCTGCTGGCACAGAGGATTAAGACTGTAAGCTCTAGTTCCTTTGGTAAAGTGTTTGTTTCCTTCAACCTTTTGTTTACCAACTGTGTAAAGTTAAGCAAGTCACTTAACCAGGCCTTGGTCTCAGGTCACTCCTGAAAAGGGACTGCATCTCTAGTGACTTGACTTCATAAATAAATGGATGTTGTCCCTATTAACTACGTCTAACTACATGAAGAATGGTATGTCCAACATTTCAGAAAGCAGTACTGAGAAGAGTAACTATCTTCTCAAAAAAAGGCTTCATAAAGAACATGGTATGTGCATTGATAATGCTTCAACACCTGTCAACATTTTAACGGTAACATTTCAAACATACATGTGTGCTGTTCTATTTCAGAACTGTCATTGCAGCTAGCTGCCAATGGACTATGTTTTGATACTTTGCTTGATACAGAAATGGTTGCGTTCATATTGAAAATAAAGTGCTTTGCCTCATATTTTCATGAGGGAGGTTCTGTAATTTCTTTTAGGACAAACAATCAGTTAGAAAACATCAAAAACAGTATTCCAATGTTTGGTAAAACTCTTGATGAAACATAATTGTGAATTTGTAGAGATATGACAAATTTGCATTGTTATACACTGAATATTATTTACATTTCTGGAATGCTGGTGTGCTCTGTAGATACACTAATCAAAGATATATGAAGATTCATCTAACATAAAGTCGAAATGAAAGTATATGTGGACCTGATTGCAACAGCACTTCTTGCTGTTTACACAAAATACATCTGTCTGGAGACTGAAAAGGTTAATGCAGTGAAAGAGATGGATAATGCCATTTCAATTGTTATATTATGCAGATCTGCATTTTGACAGTTAGACACCACTGGAAATGCAGGGCAGACATTTCTGTCCATGAAGGCATTATACATAACTATGGTGATATTGTAAAAACAGAATCTTAGGAGAGAAACTTGGGGAAAAATCATGAATGATACCACAAAACTGAAAAGTATAAGGGAAAACCTCTCGGCCTTGCACAGGAAGTGTTTCTGGATTGTGTAAAAAAATAGCTCCTAATCAGTTGAAATTTCAATTTCCGTATGTCACCTTTTATTGTGGTCTATGGTCTGTATTTGTGTTTATTCAAATGTGTCTTTTATCCCAACATACATTCAACAACTGCATAGTAATCCTACTGAGTCAGTAAGGCCTTATTCAGTACCTCTAAGATTGCATCAGATGGCAGGTGCTTTTCAGATAAAATAACCACATGCATCTTGTATTAACTGGCTATCACTACCTGTATCAAAAAATGTGCAATGGCAGAAAATGTGACTGTTAGAATTAATGCAAATTTTACAAGTCATATTTACCCAGTCTTGCCCACCTAGTACTATTTAATGCATATTGTTGTGTAGAGTGTAGTGGATAGCATTGTTGCCTCACACAAAAGGTTTTCCAGTTTGGTTCCTGGCTGAAGTGTCTTCAGTGTGGAGTCTGCATGTCTTCATTGTAGTCATGAGGGTTTCCTCTGGGTGCTTAGGTTTCCTCCCACATTCCAAAGACATGAAGTAGGCATATTGAATACTCTAAATTGGCCATTGGTGTGAGTGCGTGTGTGATTGTGTGTTATAGGAGAACAACTATGACAGGGCTTGCCACCTGGCAGTGTGAACCGTGGCTGCAGTTGATTGTCACTATTGAAGTGACATCCTGCTCCCAAGTACAAAAACCAAGTGGAAAGGGGTTGTGGATGAATGGACTTCTGGTCTAAATTATTGGCCAATTTCTTTGTCAAAATGCATATCTTTCCTTTATGACATTTTGCATAATTATTTTCTAGTATTTGATAATACTAGTACAAGCTTCATGGACATGGAACATGTAAACAATTCTTCAGCTATTATTTACATTAGCACAAAACAAAACAAATATGATAAGATCATGTTAGCAAACACGAAATATCATTTAAAGTCACATTAGCCTAAAACACAGGATGAATGAACATAGTTAAAAAACTTCAGGAAGAACATCTATGATGTAGTGTGGCAAGGTGCCTTATATACAAAATTCCCTGTCCTTAGCATATCTTTAAGAGCTATCTGTTACACAGTGCTGCTTTTTAAAGTGTGTTTGCTTTTCCTACTTCTGCAAACCAAACCCACTGATTCATCGGATTTGTAAACACACAGTGTTCCCCCAAAGTACAGTTTTTCAAGTTTGCCGTATTTCTTTTAGTCACTCTGTTGTTGCATTGTTTTACTCATTTCATCCCTTTCCATTGTATTTTCTATGCATTGCATTCTTTACTCACAGCTATTGGTTTGCTGTTCTTGTCTTAACTGACTTCTCTGTGGAGCTTGAACATCCTTCCTGTGTTCATCTGAATTTTTGTCTGCTGTACCATTTACTCATCCCAGGAATATGTCAGTAAGTGAAACTGTTAATTAGTATATTGCTGACAGGTATGTATGCAGGGTGGGAGGACATGGATGCATCTTCTGATCTACTGTCATTTATTCCAGTAATCGTTCTTCGCTTCCCATCTATTGATTGACTTAGTCTCCGCTACAACCCTTAATAAGGCAAAGATGATATCAAAAAGTATTGCCCAAGATAAACCATCATATGCAACATTTTTACTTTCTTTTATTTTCTTTTAATATTACATCTATCTCAAAAATAGAAATACAGACTTTTAAGATTTATTCTAAAATAATTTTATTTGATCAATTTGTACTGTTTTTGCTCAGGTAAAAATGTTATCAATCCTGTTGAAATGCATGTGAGAAAACACAACACAAAAAAAGTTAACCTACATTCAGAATGACTTTTATTGACATATTTGGCCTAGTGAAATAGGTGGATTTATTATTAAGATCTTTAAATATCTTGATATTTACCTATAATAACAAAAGGTCAGCAAGCATCCTCTGCAAGAGCTTGTTTCTATAGCAACACTGATGCTGTAGAATATTCCTTATGAGCATTTTTTTTCATAAAATGTTCCTAGCATCAAAGTACATCCTAGTATCATACAATTAGTCATTTTGCTTCAATCCATTTATAGTTTGCCTTAAGAGTGCTTGGTGATGGGGTTATTGAAGGCTGCATTTAACACACTTTTTAAATCTAAGCTCCTAGACATGCAGTAGGTAAGACTTTTTTTTGGCATTTAATTAAAAATAGTTGCATGTAAAACATTACATCTCCTACAGTCAGAATAAAAATAAATCACTTACATGTTCTATATTAGATGGGAAAATCAGCTCTATTTATTTGCGTTCTATATAAGTTTCCATAATTTATAATTACAGTAATTCAGTCCTGTGAACAAGTAAAGTAAATTTTGACTATTTAAGTTTAAATGCCACTATGGCCAGAAGATGGTGACTTGGTAGTTCAAACTACTTCTGTTGATGATAAGCAGTTATTGAGTTTTCCTTACTAACTTGAAAGTCTGTCTGCACATTGACATATCTCACACATTTTGATTTTTGATAACATATATTTTCATTTTCATATAGCACGAATTTTAGAGAACCTCAATTTCTTTTCTTACCTAATTTTAATGCTGTTTGGTAAAACTGTTATTATTTTATACATGTCTTCTATGGACAAGGGACACTTTGCTGCAATGAAGCAGTAATGAATGATAGGATTGATAGGATAGTTTACACTGTTCAGTCTTTCTCACTGAGGCTGTCAGAGTAGGATATGAGGAATCAAAATAAAGAAAAAGACTGGAGAAACACCTTAGCAGTATTTCTTGATCATGCAGGTGAACAGTAAAGATCCCTTCACATCTCTTCTGACAACAGTTTTTCTTTGCAATGTCAGCTTTCAATAAAATACCAGTTTGGTCTTTTGGGTTTTGTTGAAAGGCTACAAGCAAAATGGTCACTGTTAGAACAGGCTATGTCTGACTGCTACGTTCATCTTTTGCATTGTCATTACGCTCCAAAGGGATAGATACTTAACTGCTGTCATCAATGGAGCTTTTCTCTGAATCCCCTGATCTACCTCATTAGAATCTACTTGTAAATATCTAGCTGAAAGGAAAAATGTTAGTGATGGCCTTAAATAAAAATGAATTCAGGTAGCAGCTGACATCATGCATACTGTGACATCTGCCTAATATCCCACTGAACTGCCACCAATATGTGATGCCTGATTAATATCCCAGTGAACTGCCACCAACATATGACATTCCCCTACTATCCTGGGTCAGCTGGGTCAGTAACTAAGGAACTTCAATCCTCACTACTGACTCCACAGTGAGACCATCACTTAAACAGGAGTAATAGTTCATAATTTCCCCTAAGAGCACAACAGAAACATGCTCTATAACCTGGGACTGGACTGTATACTTCTATCCACCCCCTAATATAACTCCATATTACACACAATGTGTCCAAGCATAAGACCTTTGATATACTCACACTTAAATAAATTAAATATCACACATGCAAACACTTCTGGGAATGCCTGACACAGATTTCCAGCTGTGTCCTGTTCCCAAAATAACAAGGTAGCAGGCTGCCACCAATCAGAGCATCTATGTGTCCTTTTAAAGGGGTGTCCAAATATTAAACTTAGATACCAAAACAAATGGTAGCAAATGACATAAAGCAGCCAGGCTCTTGGAGCTGCTCAGAAATTATCAAAGCAAGTATAAGCACTCTCAAATCACTGAAGAGTACACTGATTGACCAGCCTCAATGTAAGATAATAAAATATTTAATAATGAGCAAAATGATTTAAAATGTAAAACAGTAACTTCAATAAACAAACAGAATTAAATCACCAGGAAAATGGAATTAATCTTGAAAAAATGTAAAACAGTAATTTCAATAAACAAACAGAATTTAATCGCCAAGAAAATTAAATTAATCTTGAAGGATAGAAATCCAACATTTAGAGAAACTCTGACTAATTAGCTATAATTTCCTATCTAACTGCATTACACTATCCCTGATCTAAACAAAATATTACAACAGAGCAAAGGCAGGCTTACAGTTCTTGGTGAGTCCTTTAGGTATCCACTTCTCAATACAACTGTGATTACAACTCAGCTTGACTGACTTCTGAACTTCTGAGCTGTTCTCAACACAACTAACTAAATGTCTTCAGCAGGATCTTTTATAAGCTAGGTTAACAGTCTCATCTGTTTTAGTTCTTATTTTCATTTCACTTTTTGAAAATCCACAAACATCTGTTTATTAATTTCCTTCCTATCTTTAAGTCTCTGACAGTAAACACATAGCAACTGGAAGCATTCCAATGACATCATATATAGATCTGCTGACTCTGAGATAGTCTGCATTTAGAACCTTCTGCACAAACACACACAGTTAGACATTTAACAGAACACTGTTCAACTTTTTTTAAATATCCTGTACAAACAGAGTATTAATCAACATGTAAGAACGTATTTACAATATCATAGCTAGTAATGCTGGCATATAATAAACAGGTTAATCTGGCATTATGTACAAAACCTCAGCTAGGCATGTTAGCACAGATGACAGTGTCTAATTTCTTCACAAATACTTAGATATGTATGTTTGCAGTGTTTATTAGCAGCATGAGGTGAATAGCTATACTAGTCTTCAGAATTACTGAGGTTAAAATTCAGTACTTGTTCCACTCTTATTCTAGATCATTATCTATCCATTCTGTGAATTAGTTCATGCACTTGTTCATGAGTGATCAGAAGCCTTTCATTTGGAATGTGTTTTCTTTTCAATAGCCTATCATTTCATCTCAGTTTTGCACTTTTGCAGTCTTATCTAACTGCTTTCAACAAGTAAACCATGTTTCCTCTTGTTTCTACTAATGTAATAGGGCATTGGGAGCTGCTCATATATAAGAAGATTCCTTCAGATAGCTATTGCAAATATGTCTGCATTACACTATCTCCATTACTAGGCTGCTACAATATATGTATTTCCAGATTCCAAGGCAACAGTCTTTCAGAATGCCGAGTTCCAATTTTTTATATTATTATGTATTAGAAGATTGCTTCAGATAGCTATTGCAAAGATGTCTGCATTAAACTATATCCATATCTTTGGTACCAAATCATATGTATCCCAGATTCCAAGGAAACAGTCTCTTTCAGAATGCTGATTTCCATTTTTATGAGGTTATCTTTATTATTATTATTAGTAGTAGTAGTATTATTATTATCAGTTTTATGCAGCACTGTATGAACATTTATTCATTCACTCAGTTACTCATGGAATGATACCTGTTTTATCCACAAGCTTTTGGTTCATGGGGTACATACCACTATACACTGCAGTACACTTTGATTTAGCAATAATTCTCTCTTGATGAACGCTTACTGTCATTACCTGCCCAGATTCAGATAATAAAATCAGAGCTGAGTGCACACATGCTGAAGTTGCTATACAGAAGAACTTGTAAGAATCTCATTCATATCCTTCACTATTATGTATTTTATAGTGCACTGATATTATCTTGTGCCTTCCAATTGCTAGATCACTCTAGGCATAATTTCCACAGGTATTTTTTCACAAACCAGTCCTAACATGTAAAACAAATTACCTTAAACATGCAGATTCTGACAGTAACTCATGAAGTAAAAATCTTTTGTCTGGAAATATTTTTTTTCACTTTTTGCCCCTGCTACCTGCTAACCATCAGTCCATCTCTTGGGTTATAATTTTCTGCCATCAACAGGTGAGCTCTGAATGAGAGGGTTCATCACTGAGGCAGCCAATAGAGGTGATTCAAAGCATTTTTTTTCCTCTGGTCCTATCTGTGCACACACCAGGCCAGATGCAGGTAGGGTTATACAATAGACTGTCTACATAGGATATCCATTCACTTCCACAGAGACATTTCCCCAAGCAGCACTGACTCTTCCACATTAAATAAGAAGTGGTCTCTACAGTCTCCACCACACAGACTGTACTGCCCAGAGTGTCCTCTGTGTCTCTGAGTGCATGCAAACCTCACCTGTGCAGACTACAGTCAAGTGGGCCATGTCTGCAAACTCCTCCCCCTCTCAGCCTAGCTCCTCCAATGTTAGGAATGCTAATCGAACCCCAGTCACCTCTTCTGGCAGAATTTGTTAACTTTTCTCAGCTATGTTGTAGTAATGATGATCACATGGTGGGAATTTATACACCAGTATTGTGTTGGAACTGCAATGTTTGGAACTATATACTAGTGCAAGCTGTAGCTGTCATGAAAAGCACAAACCTATAGAGCTATTAAGAGAATACAAGCCACAGACTTCAACTTTCTGTATCTACAAACCAAATAATTCCTTGATTAAAAGATGTATCTGATGCTAAAGAGGTCTATTTTCCCTTTCACTGATAGTGCTCAGAGGGTGAAAACTTTCCAGGATGTAAATTCAGCCTCTTCTCATAATTCACTGCTCCCTACCACCTCATTTAATTTTTTCCCTGCAAAGAAAGTTTCAGTACATACATAAAATAAGTCAACTTTAAAAGTTTGAAGTAGTTGTTGTTGCTGTTTTAATAATTTATTGACATTTGTGAAAGCTAACCTGTGTGTCATCCTTAGCTAGTCTAATGGCTATACCATTAATTGGCTTGCTTCTCTTAGTGGAATGTTCTACAATTAAGTTTCATCAGTTCTACTTAAGTTGTGGCAAGGAACAACTCTTATGATCTCCCTTGCCATAAAGTGTGTAAGCGGTGATTAAATGGACTTGTTGTGAGGCATTAAGTGTTAGATCTGTTTAGTACTTCAGCATGATATGCATAATTCCTTGACATATGTATATGTTTAAATGAGACAGTGAAGAGGCTTTTAAAAATGGATCAAATGCACTTATTTATCAAAAGGTAACTTCTTTTGAGACTCATTTTTGTTATGACAATTTGTCTCCATTTTTTGATAATCCTCCAGTATTTCATAATTGGCCCTTTTCCTTATACATGATCTTAGGAGATAAGCACTGGTACAGAAAAGGGAAGCACAAGCATACATTTTTAGAAAGTATAATATTGAACTAAAAAATGTTAAGAAAACAGATTAAAAATCATAAAGCTTAGAGACAAAATACATGCACGCATTTGCTACAAAGTCTGATTTTGAACTATAAAATCAAATGAAAAATTGAACTTTAAATCTGTTGTTGAAAAATGTGCTACTTTGAATAAATTCTGCAGATACTGGAGCTATGTAATAGCTGACACATGCAGCCTGTGTCCTTTCAATACAGGAGACCATAGGAGGTGTGTTGCTTTCCACAACAATCATCCTGGCTAACCCGTCTCATTGTTCATATCTTACAACATGCTGTCAGCATTTTTTGTTCAAACCTGAATACTGTACCCCAGTTTCACAGAAGGCCAGCTGTGGTTTGCGATATCTCAAAGAGAGTTTTTTACAGCCAGAGACTCTGAACGCCAGACTATACAGACTGTTCTGCAGCCACGATGAGGAAAACTCCCCCTCAGTGTCCAGCAATAGATACCCCCACTGCAGACTTCAGCAGATAGATGAATTTGGGAAACATTTTTGCAACCATTCATGTTATACATGAGGGCATGGAGCATTACCCATACATACAGCATGCCTGGACAACCTAAATGAGGAAGATCACCATAAGAAAGGCAGTCACAGGGAGACTGATTCTTCTGAACATTTCTTTACAGAAGTCAAAACTGGAAATGTCTCTTGGATGGCAGCAAGTGGCAACAAATGACAAGAACTGCAAACTGAATAACATAATTAAAAGGTGGCCAATGTTCAGCAAGATAGTCTGCAAAAAGTACGTATGATGCAGCAGCAATGACATAATCTTTCATATTAATAAATGTGTCATGAGAATCGACATCTTTAATCATGAATATATAATAAACTCTCAAATAATAGATAATAAACACAGTCACTAAAAATCAAGAGACTGTAGTAAACAACAACTTAAAACATGGACCAGAGTATTTCTTTGAAACCTAGAAACACATAATCTGCAGTCTATGGAATTCTAAAGGGCATATCTAGTCAATCCAATTATTATTTATTTATTTATTTATTTAAATTTGTTGACCGGGAGTGTCCGCCTGGACGTGGGTCCATTTTCAGCGGAGGCCCGGAGAGAAAAGCTCCACAGTAAAATAAACAGACAGTAGTTACATTGGATTACATAGTGATTAACAATTTAACATAGAAATTACTTACAACATATTTACAGATGAAGAACATAGTACATCAGTAGACAACTAGAATCTTCATCTGTGAAGTACATAACAGGCATTAACAAATGTAACAATGAGAAGTTCCTGCTGTATAATAAGTACTAGGCTTATGAGCATCTGAGCTTGCTATCATCAAGGTAGTTAGTGGAGGTGAAAGAAAGGTAGTAGTTGGATGGGGTGGATGATATTAGAGTGGGAGTTGCAAGGGCATAGCCAGCATGTTTTTAGGTGCGCTTTTAATAAAGTTTTGAAGTTGGTGCATGATGGTATGGAGGTAATTGTGGGTGGGAGTGAGTTCCATAATTTGGCTATGGCGCAAGAGAATAGTGCTTCACCAGCAGAGTTATTGGCTTTAGTGATCTGCAAGTGATTTTTGTTGATGGATCTTAGTGGTCTGGTGGTGCGATAGGGTTGGAGTAGATTCTGGAGGGATGGGACATTTAGTGGATGGTTTACTAGTTTGTGGGTGAGTGAGAGTTGATACCACTGAAGGAGGTGAGGGAGTTCAAGCCAGCCCAGTTCAGCAAGTGAGAGACAGTGGTGACTACGGTAGGATGCCCCTGTGGCGAATTTTGCGATTTTGTTGTAGCAGGACTCTAGCTTGTTTAGATCACATTGCCTTAGGTTGGTAAATACTGGAGAGGCATAAAGTAGGGTGGAGATAAGGTGGGAATTTGCTATTGAAATCTTTGCTGCTTTGGTGAGAAATTGTTTATTTCTGTATAATGCTCCTAGTTTTTGTGGACTTTTTATGGTCATGGATATGTGAATGTCAAATTTTAGTTTATTGTCTATTTCCACTCCTAGCAATTTGGTGTGTTCAGTTGGGTATATAGTGGTGTTGTCTTTGCTGTGATGTTAAAGTGAGAGTTGTTTTGAGTATGTTTCGTGGGTTAGAAGATGAGTAGTTTAGTTTTGTTTGGGTTGAATATTAATTGGGCATCGGATAACCATGTTTCAACAGAGGAAAAGGCTTCCTGTGTGACTTTTTGCAGTTTGGGTAGGGACTGGGCTGAGCAGATGATGGTAGAGTCATCTGCGTATTGGATGAGTGTGCCATGTTTGGTGGCAGAGGCTAGATTATTGGTGTAAACAAAGAAAAGTAGGGGTCCAAGGATGGATCCTTGGGGAACCCCTATGGAGACAGGTAGTTGGGGAGATATGTAATTCTGCCATACAACGGATTGTTGGCGGTCAGACAGGTAACTCTGAAACCAGTTGGTGACTGATTGTGAGAAGGATAGGTTATTGAGGACAGAGATAAGTTGTTTGTGTGGGACCATGTCAAATGCTTTAGATAGGTCTAGGAAAGTAGCAGAGGAGAGATATCCATTGTTTTTATGCTGATGGATAGTGTTTGTAAAGGAGAGTAAGGCAGTGGTGGTGCTATGGTTTGGTCGGAAACCATGCTGAGTACTGGAAAGGAGGTTGTTAGTAAGGAGGTAGTGTAAGACCTAAGAGTGTATGCACCTCTCTAGTATTTTGGAGAGTGGAGAGAGAATAGCTATGGGGCGGTAATTGGTTAGTTCTGCAGAGGGTCCGCCTTTGTGGAGGGGAATTATATCTGTGACTTTCCACAATGTGGGAACGTAACTTTCTGACAGAGATCGGTTAATCAAGATGGATACTGGGTAGGCCAGAGCATCAGCTGAATGAAATGAAATGAAATAATTGTACCATTTTATACCTTACTTATTTGACACATTATTGAATACGGCACTACATTTTGTAATCATTAAACAAGCAAGCTGAAACCAATTGAAAATGTATAATAGTCTTTGATACCTTGAACTATTCAGGAGTGTTTCAGAAATTATTATATTCTGTTTCTTGTGGTTATTATGTTTGGCACAAGGATTCCTGAGCAACAGGTTGTGCCCCTCTAACATTGTTGTATTTATTGTTGACTTTTGCTCCATAAAGACAAGATCCGAAGACCTCTTCCAGGACCAAATGTTCCTTCATGACTAGTATACCTACTGAAATTACTGTAAATGAGTAATGTGTCAGTCTGATGCCCTGCATACTCAAATAAAGAACAATATATTTACTATATAAATGTCCATAGACAACATAGGTGCTATGTAAATAGGGTTTGAACCACCAGCAAAAATGGACAGTTGCTTTGTTTTTCAAACGGTGATATGAAGGGTAAGAAATAGTTCCTTTTTCAGTGCCTTGACACTTGCATTTTCCTTTGTTAAAATAAGTGTGTCAAATCCTTGCAGTCTCTGTCTAAAGCACATTTTACCAGCTATGTCTCTGCCTCCATAGCTTTTGATAGGAATGGTAATTTACTTGACATTTTTTTTTTTGCTATGACTATTTGTTCATCCTAGGGCACCTTTTCAAAGTACTACAAACTGTGCCTATAGTCTAGTTCAAGGTCTTTTTTCAGAGCCACTGTAATGACACGTATGTTCCCTTTAGTCAGCTAGTGAAACATCCTATTAGTTCTTGCAGCAGACTTCTTCCATCACATTCATCAACACCATTTTATCATTTTCTATATGGTGTTGTGGTTGTTTTAGCAACTGTCACTATCTTTTTTGATTCAATATCAATTTCTTACCTTCTTTGATGGTCATGCTTAAATGTCACAGGTATTCTCTCCTGTAATACATCCTTCTGTTTGCTAGACACCCTTATTTCCCCTCATCTTTTTCCTGACTCTCCCAATTCTTCTTCACCAGATTGTGTTCTGTTTTAGTGCATATGTCCCTATCCGATGTAATGTGTTCTCTTTGGTGTTCTCTGTAACTGGGGCTGCTTTCGGTTCTTGTCTGATTTTCTCATTTCTTCATCTGTATGCATCCTTCCACCCATCTTGATCACTATCCAGAAAATATCTTTCTACCTTAATCCTGACTGACCCAAATAATTGCCAGTTATGTCTTGTACTAATCATTGGATATCTTGAACAGTACCTATACCAATCTCATCTTAATTTTTTTTTATTATTATAATTCACTTTCAGTGCTATGTGACCACCTCTTGAAGCTCAACCATCAATCAATAAAAATTTCTTCCTCTAAATACTTGGATTTTCCTTCCATGTAAACATCTCTAGGAAGAAAGAACTGAAAGCAAATATTACTAAATAGAAAACACTAATCAATATTTGCATGGCTGTCCCTTTGTCAAGAAAACTGGGTCATCGGTGCATTTGTCAGTGACCAAAGAGGTAGTGAAAGTGGAAACTTTCTAGTTATTACTTTAGTTTATAAATTGCTCTTCCTCACCTGCGCTGCCCATCTGGGGTACATCTAATATACAACTCATATAACTTGAACAGTGATTCTTAAATGTTCACTATATATAAATGGATTTCTGTTGTATCACTGGTATGTTTCTCATCCTATAAGAAATTAGAAGACTGTCAGATAACATTTCAGACCCAGTTTGTATGTGCAATCAGAGACCCAAAATTCCAAGTTTTTTTTTTTTTTTTTTTTTGATAATGGCTTAGAAAGGTAGATAGAAACTGTTTTCAAATTAATCTCTTATGTGATCCCTCTTAAAATCGCATAACAAAAAAATAATGGAAGCTTCTGTTCATTGCATTCATTCCCTTATCCCACAAACACAATTTAAGTTGTTCCTATATCTTTAGCATCTTTACATTTTTTTTATTAGATGACTTCTTCAGCTACTTCATAATTTGTAATGCTAAGGATAATTTTTTTTCTCACCTGTAGTCCTCAACTGCCAGTTTTTCATAATTTCTTCTTGTATTAATGCAAACATTTTGTCTGTTTTATTTTCTAATAACTATTAAATCTTGCATCTTGCTTTTATTCATGTTGATAGTACTTATATGATAGAGGGATCCAATTAAAGACCCTGTCATACATACTGTTCCCTATGTATAATGAAGAACTTTACATTTTTTTTTTCACTACATACATTATCTGCCATTGAACCATACCCATGACCCATGCAGTGACTGAAAAGGCTTATTTGAATAATTCCTCTTCCCAGATAGTAAACAAACACACAAGTGACAACAATCAACACATAAATAACATAAATGAAGTGTTAATAAACTTTTTTTTGCATAAAAAAGTAATCCGGTCAGAAGTATGCAAATATGTTGTGTGCTACTCAGAAACAAGATCTCAGCAATTACTAGATCTCCAAAACCACAAAGTGCCAAAAATACACCAGTAATACCAGAAAAAGCAGCCAGCCAATATCCCTCAGCCTCGAACACGAATAAAAGCCACGTATCCAAGTCAAACACAGTTTTATTAAACAAGACACATAGGTTAAGCGCTTTCGTCAAATGACTTCATCAGAACACTCCACATATAAATCCACCCATTTAAATACAAAATCTTGTAATTAATTAGTTCATTGACAATTAATATTTAAAGGGAATGTGAAATGAAAAAACATCATTCTAAAAAAGCTTTCCTATTTAAAACTCCATATATAAAATAATTGTTTGCTACTTTATACAAAATTATTTACAAATAATAATAACCAGTTTTGTGGAAATAAATATAACAAGAAAACTAAATGAATGAACAAACACTCAGGGAGATATGTGTTTTCATAGTACATATGCTCTATATTTTAGCTCAGGTTTGATACTTATATGGTCATTAAGACCAGGAGGGACCGTGGCATTTAATTCTAGTTGCCACCTCACCTCAGCTCTTAACAACTGGTTGTTCCAATCACCACCCCTTATATCTTTCCCTACTACTTCTAAAATACCAAACAAAAAACCATGGTCAGGAAATAATTCCAGGTGTTTAGATAATGCATTGTTCTAATCATGTTTAGAAATGCTATACAAATGTTCGTAGATTCTTTTACGAAATTTCCTTTCTGTTTTTCCTACATAATAATTATAGCATTTTTGACACCAAGCTAAATAAACCACCCCAGGGGTGTTACAAGTCCCCCCACAAAATTGAACCCTGATCTTGTATGGTCCTAACACTACCACAGGATGCGGAATGATGTATTTACAATAACCGCAATTACCACAACGCCTAGTTCCTTTACCATCCTTTTTCCAACCACTGCAGTTACTTTGAAATAAGCTTTTTAAATTTCTATTCACTTTATACGTAAAGGTAGGTTGGTTACCAAAGGTGGACAAAACTTCTTGATTGCTTTTAAAAATGTTCCAGTTGTTACTGATTATGTTCCTAACATGGGATGATGTTTCACCCATTGTCAAGACCATGGATTTTGAATGGTCTATGACATTACCATTTACTAAAACCTGACAATTTTCAACATCCCCAAGTAGAGGTTTGTATCTCAAACCCCATTCACTTATAACTTGTTTTTTGATGTCTGTAACAAATTTGATGGGGTAACCCCTTGCTATAAACATTTCACTCAATTTATCAGTTTCCATAGTTAACAACTCCTTACTAGAACACATTCTAACTCCCCGGACCATCTGTCCTTTGACTATATTTTTCTTAACATAATAAGGATGGCAGCTAGAAAAATCAAGATAGTCATTAGAATAAGTCTCTTTCCTATATACACAGGATTGAAAACAGCCCTGTGTCCTGTCTTTGGACAAATTAACATCCAGATAATTAATAGCAGAATTGTTACCAACCCCTGTGAATTTAAAATATTCACATCTGTTATTTAAATATTCAAGAAATTTTTCATGATATCCTTCGGTTTTCCACAAAATAAATAAGTCGTCTAAAAATCTCAAATATATACACCATTTGTCACTAAAAGGACTTCCAAAAACAAAATTTGTCTCCCATTTGTAAAAAACCAAGTTAGAAAAAAGGGGGGCACAACTACTGCCCATTGCTACTCCAGCAGTTTGTTTAAAAAACTCTCCTTCAAAACTGAAATAGTTATTTTTCAAAATTACCTCCATTAATTCAGTAATAAAATTGATCATTGTATTATTTAAATTAGTTTTTTCTACCAATGCATCATGAAAAAATTCCAGACCCCTTTCATGTGGTATTGAGGTAAATAAATCTACCACATCAATAGTGGAGAAATTTACTTGATTGTTATAGTACCCATTTTCAATTCTTTTTAAAAAGTCCCAAGAATCCACTAATAAATGTTCAATAGCCACTAGATGTTTCCTAACCATCCTATCCACAAATACACCTAAAGGATAGGTGATACTATTTTGTCCAGCAATGATCAACCTATAAGGGGGATCCCTAACATCTTTATGTGTCTTTGGTATCCCAAAAGCTATAGGGATAGTAGGTTTCTCAATCTGCAAAAAATTAAAAATCTCTTCATTTATTACCCCCTGTAATAAAGAGTCTTCCAGAAATAAACTAATTCTCTGGTTAGCTAACTTGATCTTATTTCGAGACACAACCTCATATTTACTTACATCATGTAACATAGAAGTGATTTTATTATTGTAATCAGTTTTGTTCACCACTGTCATGCCACCTCCTTTGTCAGGTTTCATAAACCTTAAATCTTTTTTGTTCCTCAGTTGTTCTAACATTAATTTTTCATTCATAGTTAAATTTGAAAACCTTGGTTTATGTTCTTTTATGGTCTGATATATTTCCTGACAACAAATATTTTCAAAAGTGTTTAATAAGGGGTGAAGAGGGGGGTTAAAACAACTTTTCTTCTTGAAGGAAAAAGCATTTCTTTCAGTACTAATTTGTCTGTTAGAATCCTTATATAAAAGACCTAGATTCAATTTTCTAACAAAAAGTTTTAATTCAGTCAAGGTATCACTGATTTTTACTTTATATGAAGGAACAAATTTGATGCCCTTCATAAACAGATGAAAAATATCTTTAGTAATTTCTATCCCACCATAATTGAATATGTTGAAACCTTTGTAAGTACAAAGTAAACCACCATAGCCATACCTAATAGGGTCATTATCTAGCCCCATATTCCTATCTATACCAGTATCTAATGGTATGTGTTCTTCTTCCACATTGGTGGGCCCCTGTAACTGTTTTTCCTCCCTACTGGTCCCTGAGCTCCTAAAAAAACTTGATCGTCCCTAAAACTATTTTTATGTTGTAATCTTGCTGACCTCCTTAATGCTGGAAATTCTGAATCATAAGTATTACCATTATCACCCTGTCTTACACTAGGTCCCAATCTACCCTGTACTCCCTCTATTGTCTGACCAGAAACCTCTCCTTCCTCACCATCACAATAAGCCTTAGGTAAGGGGTAGGCCTTTTTAGTTTGGTATTCATGTTCATCCCTCAATAGTTTTCTTTTTTTCCTTTCAATATTATTACCAACTTCGTTTTCCACTTTATCAAACATGTTATTATACCTAAAATTGATTTTGTTAAAATTTACATCATTTAAAATTACATTATTATATTCTTCAATATCATTTAAAAGTTCATTGATGTGCTTGTTGTTTATTTTAATAATAAACTCCAGCAATTCAAGTCCGTGTCTGTCGAACATTTCTATCAACTCAGCCACTTCAGGTTGGCCTTTCTTCAAACCATTAGGAAAACGATAAGTACGTAAGCCCCTAGGGACTCGTTTCTTTTCAATACATTCTCTCAGATACGCGTTATCGCACTGTAAACCTCGGACTTTAAACAGTTTGTTTACAAGAGAAACTAACCTTGAGTCTAAAGAGTCCATGCCGCTAGAGTTTCCATTTTTGAAAAAAACATAGTCTGCCTTTTTCCAGTCCCCCAATCGATCGTTGTTATGATGGAAAACAGTACTGGTATTCCGGTTAGTATTCCCATTACCGCCTGAAACAGTTGTTCTCAATTCACTGTCACAAGCACCGTTACGTTGACCTTGGTTTAATCTAAAACCCGTCCCTTGTGGAGCTTCTCTTACTTCCCTCTGCGCGGTTAGGTTTTCACTACCGGAAACAGGAAGAGATGGATTTTGCAGTCGGACCACAGCTTCTTGGAGTTCCGCCACCTTGTTGGTCAAATTCAGGACTAACTGATGTAAACTCACGTTCTCATCGTTACTCATTTGCCCACACTGAAAAGGGACAGAGTCCAACTCGTCCTCAAATACCGGAGATAGTTCGTTATCCATACGAGGTCACGGGAGGCTAACCAGCACAGATATGACAATCCAAAACCACGAAGTGCCAAAAATACACCAGTAATACCAGAAAAAGCAGCCAGCCAATATCCCTCAGCCTCGAACACGAATAAAAGCCACGTATCCAACTCGAACACAGTTTTATTAAACAAGACACATAGGTTAAGCGCTTTCATCAAATGACTTCATCAGAACACTCCACATATAAATCCACCCATTTAAATACAAAATCTTGTAATTAATTAGTTCATTGACAATTAATATTTAAAGGGAATGTGAAATGAAAAAACATCATTCTAAAAAAGCTTTCCTATTTAAAACTCCATATATAAAATAATTGTTTGCTACTTTATACAAAATTATTTACAAATAATAATAACCAGTTTTGTGGAAATAAATATAACAAGAAAACTAAATGAATGAACAAACACTCAGGGAGATATGTGTTTTCATAGTACATATGCTCTATATTTTAGCTCAGGTTTGATACTTATATGGTCATTAAGACCAGGAGGGACCGTGGCATTTAATTCTAGTTGCCACCTCACCTCAGCTCTTAACAACTGGTTGTTCCAATCACCACCCCTTATATCTTTCCCTACTACTTCTAAAATACCAAACAAAAAACCATGGTCAGGAAATAATTCCAGGTGTTTAGATAATGCATTGTTCTCATCATGTTTAGAAATGCTATACAAATGTTCGTAGATTATTATGTTATACATGAGGGCATGGAGCATTACCCATACATACAGCATGCCTGGACAACCTAAATGAGGAAGATCACCATAAGAAAGGCAGTCACAGGGAGACTGATTCTTCTGAACATTTCTTTACAGAAGTCAAAACTGGAAATGTCTCTTGGATGGCAGCAAGTGGCAACAAATGACAAGAACTGCAAACTGAATAACATAATTAAAAGGTGGCCAATGTTCAGCAAGATAGTCTGCAAAAAGTACGTATGATGCAGCAGCAATGACATAATCTTTCATATTAATAAATGTGTCATGAGAATTGACATCTTTAACCATGAATATATAATAAACTCTCAAATAATAGATAATAAATACAGTCACTAAAAATCAAGAGACTGTAGTAAACAACAACTTAAAACATGGACCAGAGTATTTCTTTGAAACCTAGAAACACATAATCTGCAGTCTATGGAATTCTAAAGGGCATATCTAGTCAATCCAATTATTATTTATTTATTTAAATTTGTTGACCGGGAGTGTCCGACTGGACGTGGGTCCATTTTCAGCGGAGGCCCGGAGAGAAAAGCTCCACAGTAAAATAAACAGACAGTAGTTACATTGGATTACATAGTGATTAACAATTTAACATAGAAATTACTTACAACATATTTACAGATGAAGAACATAGTACATCAGTAGACAACTAGAATCTTCATCTGTGAAGTACATAACATGCATTAACAAATGTAACAATGAGAAGTTCCTGCTGTATAATAAGTACTAGGCTTATGAGCATCTGAGCTTGCTATCATCAAGGTAGTTAGTGGAGGTGAAAGAAAGGTAGTAGTTGGATGGGGTGGATGATATTAGAGTGGGAGTTGCAAGGGCATAGCCAGCATGTTTTAGGTGCGCTTTTAATAAAGTTTTGAAGTTGGTGCATGATGGTATGGAGGTAATTGTGGGTGGGAGTGAGTTCCATAATTTGGCTATGGCGCAAGAGAATAGTGCTTCACCAGCAGAGTTATTGGCTTTAGTGATCTGCAAGTGATTTTGTTGATGGATCTTAGTGGTCTGGTGGTGCGATAGGGTTGGAGTAGATTCTGGAGGGATGGGACATTTAGTGGATGGTTTACTAGTTTGTGGGTGAGTGAGAGTTGATACCACTGAAGGAGGTGAGGGAGTTCAAGCCAGCCCAGTTCAGCAAGTGAGAGACAGTGGTGACTACGGTAGGATGCCCCTGTGGCGAATTTTGCGATTTTGTTGTAGCAGGACTCTAGCTTGTTTAGATCACATTGCCTTAGGTTGGTAAATACTGGAGAGGCATAAAGTAGGGTGGAGATAAGGTGGGAATTTGCTATTGAAATCTTTGCTGCTTTGGTGAGAAATTGTTTATTTCTGTATAATGCTCCTAGTTTTTTGTGGACTTTTTATGGTCATGGATATGTGAATGTCAAATTTTAGTTTATTGTCTATTTCCACTCCTAGCAATTTGGTGTGTTCAGTTGGGTATATAGTGGTGTTGTCTTTTGCTGTGATGTTAAAGTGAGAGTTGTTTTGAGTATGTTTCGTGGGTTAGAAGATGAGTAGTTTAGTTTTGTTTGGGTTGAATATTAATTGGGCATCGGATAACCATGTTTCAACAGAGGAAAAGGCTTCCTGTGTGACTTTTTGCAGTTTGGGTAGGGACTGGGCTGAGCAGATGATGGTAGAGTCATCTGCGTATTGGATGAGTGTGCCATGTTTGGTGGCAGAGGCTAGATTATTGGTGTAAACAAAGAAAAGTAGGGGTCCAAGGATGGATCCTTGGGGAACCCCTATGGAGACAGGTAGTTGGGGAGATATGTAATTCTGCCATACAACGGATTGTTGGCGGTCAGACAGGTAACTCTGAAACCAGTTGGTGACTGATTGTGAGAAGGATAGGTTATTGAGGACAGAGATAAGTTGTTTGTGTGGGACCATGTCAAATGCTTTAGATAGGTCTAGGAAAGTAGCAGAGGAGAGATATCCATTGTTTTTATGCTGATGGATAGTGTTTGTAAAGGAGAGTAAGGCAGTGGTGGTGCTATGGTTTGGTCGGAAACCATGCTGAGTACTGGAAAGGAGGTTGTTAGTAAGGAGGTAGCGTGAGACCTAAGAGTGTATGCACCTCTCTAGTATTTTGGAGAGTGGAGAGAGAATAGCTATGGGGCGGTAATTGGTTAGTTCTGCAGAGGGTCCGCCTTTGTGGAGGGGAATTATATCTGTGACTTTCCACAATGTGGGAACGTAACTTTCTGACAGAGATCGGTTAATCAAGATGGATACTGGGTAGGCCAGAGCATCAGCTGAATGAAATGAAATGAAATAATTGTACCATTTTATACCTTACTTATTTGACACATTATTGAATATGGCACTACATTTTGTAATCATTAAACAAGCAAGCTGAAACCAATTGAAAATGTATAATAGTCTTTGATACCTTGAACTATTCAGGAGTGTTTCAGAAATTATTATATTCTGTTTCTTGTGGTTATTATGTTTGGCACAAGGATTCCTGAGCAACAGGTTGTGCCCCTCTAACATTGTTGTATTTATTGTTGACTTTTGCTCCATAAAGACAAGATCCGAAGACCTCTTCCAGGACCAAATGTTCCTTCATGACTAGTATACCTACTGAAATTACTATAAATGAGTAATGTGTCAGTCTGATGCCCTGCATACTCAAATAAAGAACAATATATTTACTATATAAATGTCCATAGACAACATAGGTGCTATGTAAATAGGGTTTGAACCACCAGCAAAAATGGACAGTTGCTTTGTTTTTCAAATGGTGATATGAAGGGTAAGAAATAGTTCCTTTTTCAGTGCCTTGACACTTGCATTTTCCTTTGTTAAAATAAGTGTGTCAAATCCTTGCAGTCTCTGTCTAAAGCACATTTTACCAGCTATGTCTCTGCCTCCATAGCTTTTGATAGGAATGGTAATTTACTTGACATTTTTTTTTTTGCTATGACTATTTGTTCATCCTAGGGCACCTTTTCAAAGTACTACAAACTGTGCCTATAGTCTAGTTCAAGGTCTTTTTTCAGAGCCACTGTAATGACACGTATGTTCCCTTTAGTCAGCTAGTGAAACATCCTATTAGTTCTTGCAGCAGACTTCTTCCATCACATTCATCAACACCATTTTATCATTTTCTATATGGTGTTGTGGTTGTTTTAGCAACTGTCACTATCTTTTTTGATTCAATATCAATTTCTTACCTTCTTTGATGGTCATGCTTAAATGTCACAGGTATTCTCTCCTGTAATACATCCTTCTGTTTGCTAGACACCCTTATTTCCCCTCATCTTTTTCCTGACTCTCCCAATTCTTCTTCACCAGATTGTGTTCTGTTTTAGTGCATATGTCCCTATCCGCTGTAATGTGTTCTCTTTGGTGTTCTCTGTAACTGGGGCTGCTTTCGGTTCTTGTCTGATTTTCTCATTTCTTCATCTGTATGCATCCTTCCACCCATCTTTATCACTATCCAGAAAATATCTTTCTACCTTAATCCTGACTGACCCAAATAATTGCCAGTTATGTCTTGTACTAATCATTGGATATCTTGAACAGTATCTATACCAATCTCATCTTAATTTTTTTTTATTATTATAATTCACTTTCAGTGCTATGTGACCACCTCTTGAAGCTCAACCATCAATCAATAAGAATTTCTTCCTCTAAATACTTGGATTTTCCTTCCATGTAAACATCTCTAGGAAGAAAGAACTGAAAGCAAATATTACTAAATAGAAAACACTAATCAATATTTGCATGGCTGTCCCTTTGTCAAGAAAACTGGGTCATCGGTGCATTTGTCAGTGACCAAAGAGGTAGTGAAAGTGGAAACTTTCTAGTTATTACTTTAGTTTATAAATTGCTCTTCTTCACCTGCGCTGCCCCATCTGGGGTACATCTAATATACAACTCATATAACTTGAACAGTGATTCTTAAATGTTCACTATATATAAATGGATTTCTGTTGTATCACTGGTATGTTTCTCATCCTATAAGAAATTAGAAGACTGTCAGATAACATTTCAGACCCAGTTTGTATGTGCAATCAGAGACCCAAAATTCCAAGTTTTTTTTTTTTTTTTTTTTGATAATGGCTTAGAAAGGTAGATAGAAACTGTTTTCAAATTAATCTCTTATGTGATCCCTCTTAAAATCGCATAACAAAAAAATAATGGAAGCTTCTGTTCATTGCATTCATTCCCTTATCCCACAAACACAATTTAAGTTGTTCCTATATCTTTAGCATCTTTACATTTTTTTTATTAGATGACTTCTTCAGCTACTTCATAATTTATAATGCTAAGGATAATTTTTTTTTCTCACCTGTAGTCCTCAACTGCCAGTTTTTCATAATTTCTTCTTGTATTAATGCAAACATTTTGTCTGTTTTATTTTCTAATAACTATTAAATCTTGCATCTTGCTTTTATTCATGTTGATAGTACTTATATGATAGAGGGATCCAATTAAAGAACCTGTCATACATACTGTTCCCTATGTATAATGAAGAACTTTACATTTTTTTTTCACTACATACATTATCTGCCATTGAACCATACCCATGACCCATGCAGTGACTGAAAAGGCTTATTTGAATAATTCCTCTTCCCAGATAGTAAACAAACACACAAGTGACAACAATCAACACATAAATAACATAAATGAAGTGTTAATAAACTTTTTTTTGCATAAAAAAGTAATCCGGTCAGAAGTATGCAAATATGTTGTGTGCTACTCAGAAACAAGATCTCAGCAATTACTAGATCTCAAATCATCCATTATCTTGAAGAAAATAATATTGCAGATATACATCATGTACATTAAATCTCATAATGCAATGAAGTGTAGTGTCAAATTGCAAAGGCGTTATACTCACAGAAGTAGATGTCTTAACAAACACAAAAAACACCAGGACCTAAAACAAAATGGACTCTTCTTTACTCAAACAGCTAGAATTACAGATGGTGACAGATAGTGATGCTTCTTAACAAATACTAAAATAATTCCTGTTCCTCAAAGTGAACTGCATATTAGCTGGTGTGAATATTCATTTTAGTGAATGTTGTTTTTGATAAGTATCTGTTTTGTTGAAAGAGGTAAGTTGGCTTATATTAGGTGTGGGACTGTGTGTGTTCATGTGTGGGTTTGATTTAGAGTAAAGAATAGATAACAGGATAGGTTCATTCTATGTATGCCATTGTTTTGTGGTAGGGTTAAAGGAGGGGGGTAGCTATGGTGATACATTTTTTGCTGAGCGAATGTATATTTGAATATAGTTCATGACTGAGCTGCCTTGCGTAGTTGTAGGTTTGCAGAAGTTTTTTTTTTTTTATAGGGTACAGTGTACATTTATGGTTAGGATTAGAAGCAGGGACACAGTAATGGTTAGGGATCACATGGATTACAATGACGGTGCAGGCAGCATAAAATTCTGAACCTGTATAAACAATATGCATTTCCATATTTAGTTGACTTTAAAAACAAATGACATTTTCTGTGATCCCGAGTCAACTTTCTCACTTCCACTTTGGAGATCATTCTACTTGAAATATAACTAGAGTTGCTTTAACACCTAGCGGAGCATTTCATAATTTTCTTGTGATATCTTACTATGTTGTAGCTTATTACATACCTCAACAGCTATTTGGGAATAGATATATTATAGTTGCTCAGCTCTAAAGCAGTCTTGATATAAAGCAGGACAGTATTGTAACTTCTGTGTCCCAATAATACTGATACTAGTAAATACCTTATTTTATTCAGTACAACTTTGTTACAATATGCCTTTTCCCTATGATAAAAACTTTCACACATAACTGTCTTTAGGGTTCAGCATCTCCTTTGTAGATGTGGTTATTATTGGTTAAAGTAATTAATTAGATGTTCAATTATCAGGAAAACAAAACATGCTGTGGTAGTCAATCCAGGACATGAGGTACAAGAGAAAAAAAAGTTGCAATTTTCCAGTACAAAATAACTTGCCTAATAACTATAAAAAAAGTTGTACTTAAGCATGGTTGTTTGCAGTGGTGGCTGGTGACTTCAAATTAAAGGGGGGCTGCAGGAGACAGCTGAATGGGTGGGGCCAATGGGAAGAGATGTGGCCAACTGGAAAGGGGTGGAGCTTATGCTCAAAAACACAACTGGAACTTTAATTAAATACACTGCCCTGGGTGCCAAACATACCTCTCAAGTGTACCTCATTATAAGGAAAGTACCTCACTTGAGGTCTTAAAAAAGTTCATGCTCCTCAAAGTTCCTCAGTGTTCCACATTAAAAAACTCTGTCATACATTCAGTGTTAGGAATTTTTTTAAGTGAAATCCATGTTAAATAGAAATTAATCATATTAATTCATTAAGAGATCTTTTTTATAAATAAAAACAGCATATTTTAACCATCCTATGGCCTTCCTAGTTGAAGTTGTTAGTAAACTAAACTTCTTCTCTTTACTCCTACTCAAAAATCTCCCACTCCTCTCTTTACTATCTCCTCAAATAATGCAACCTGTATAAACCCTGACAAGACCACTCGACTGCTAGGTGTAACTATTGATAACCATCTCAATTATGATGAACACATTAACACCACTATTAAAAATGTCAACAAAAAAATTGGGACACTCTACAGAATTAAACCCTTTCTTACCTCTGAAACTAGAAAAACCATTGCACAGATACACCTGATCTCCACCCTCTTTTATGCCTCACCTATCTATACTAACTTATCCAAAAATAACACTACCAAACTCTCTATCTGCTACAATAGCATAGCCAGATTCATTACTGCTACTCCCCTAAGAACTCACCATTGTCTTAACCTCAAACATCTAGATTGGTTAGAGCTAAATAACCACTTATTCTATCAACAACTACTTATCATTCATAAGACCCTTTACTACCCTGAGGTAACCCCTAGCCTTACAAAACTGATTATACCATATAAAAACCTAGCCACACTCCGGTCTGCTAATAAACTACTAGTATCTCTACCGAAATCATATAATAAAGCTGGGGATTCATTACTTGCAAACTCAATAGGTAAAATCTGGAATCAACTCCCTCAAGAAATAACTAATCAAAACTCTACCTCTCTTTTCAAAAAACACATTAAAGAACATCTCAAAACAAAATGGATATGTCCGTGTGTAAATCCCGACTGAAATCATGTACTCACTCACCTAGTTCTACCCCCCTATCCCCCTTACTTAGCTACTCTCTAAACTTTCAGGAGTTTGAGAGTCATTATCTAAGAACTAGGCTTTTACCAGTTACCTTTTTTCTGTCTGTGTAACTTCATCCTGGGTTACTGTTACTGTTTTTTTATAAGTCTAATATAGTAGTATGCAGTATAAGAGTATCTCCTATTTTTAGTATTTGTTTTGTGTTGAAACATTTTTTTTCTTCCTACCTTGTATTTTTACTCATATTATGCCTAACGTGATAAATCTTTGTTTATTGCCTGTACTGGAGCTTTTCTCCCCGGGCCTCTACTGAAAACGGATATTATGTCCAGTTGGACTAGCCCGGTCAACAAATGTAAAATAAAAAAATAAAAATAAATAAATAAAAATGTGTTCCACATTTCGCCCATTTGTTCCACATAATGAGGGCTAGTGTTCCTCATTTTGGAGATGGAAGGTTGAGAGCTATGGTGCCAAACTGCCATTACGAGAGTCCAATCAAGACAAAATGAAGTGTAGAAGAAAAAAATATTTCAATGCATTGGCTACATGACAGCTTACTTAATATCTAGATGGAAACAAAAAGGTTGTGAGGCATGAAAAAATAAATTACTTTTTAAATACATTACTGGAATACTAGTCAAAATCAAGTATAAAAAAATAAGCTTCTCCTTGCACTGCAGTTCTAATCATAACTTATATTCAGCTTTATAAAAGTACCAAGTAACATGCTGAAAGTAGAAATCTCTGTGATACTCCCACTTGTAAAAATGTTTCTTATCCAAAAAAGACCTGCTGCCTGACAATAACTATCTACTTGCTTCATGAGGAAAACATGATCAAAGTAAAAAATGAACGGCAAACAAGAAACAAGCTCTAGATAACTTTCTTAAAGGATTACTGCACAGATTATGGACCACACATGATAGATTGGCATTTTGTTTAGTTTATGGGTAAAGCCTGCAAAATTGACTGCAAATCTCCAACAAATGTAATGAGCTTCTGAAAATACTGTAATCCTGTCCTTTATTACAAATACTGTCATATGCATTTCAATACGTAAGGCTTGTACATTATCTAGTTATGTAAATATTCTCTGCATGGCAACAACAAAAAGGCTTTCAGTGTTGGTAATTATTTAACAGTATGCTTATTAAAAGTTACTTGCATCTTACAATCTCAGACAAGCTTAACCGATGGTCATTAAAGCATTGCTACTTAAACACAAAGCAACAGGGCACTGCGACAGCATGCATTTTCTGAATAGTAAGAAGCATAAATCAACAGTATATAAATATGACAGAAAAACAGAACATTCTGCAAAATGAAGGACAGATGAAAAGCCACCGTCGTACTTGTGTCTACCTTGGATGGGGGAATACTCTACACACTTACACTGCATAACTGCTCCTTGCCTTCCTTGGACACATCCAGAGCCACTACAATGGGGAGTGGGGTGCAACAAGTATGTCACAATTTGAAATGTCTCTGGCTATTGGTGATGGCTCTGACACTCATACATCTCAACCTCAGAGGAAGAAATCTGGACAAAGCCATGCATAGAAGTGGGACACAGGCCCAAAAATAAGGACAATTTTTAAATATTGCTCTTATAAACTTAGAAAGATAATAGAATAGCAGTAGGTCTTGCATTGGTATGAAATTTCTGAAGGGCATAAAATCTAAAACTCAAATGTCTGCCATTATTTTCTAACTTCAATCTTTAATGGTTTGCCACTAATTTGGCAGAAAACCACAATTTTATGAAAAACAGACCAAAAATGTGATGCAAAAATATAAAATTGCCACACAATACAGCTGGGAACCTGTCAAAGAAGGGACACCTTTTTAATATTAGTACTGTTAACTTGAGCAGCTGACAAAATAAGAGCATCTACATGCATTTCTGAAATAAAAGTAATCTATAACTCTGATCATTACAGTTATTTGTAATTGTAAACCCTCCATGTTTTCTTCCAAAATTGCCATTTTGTGGAGGGGTTATTAGGTGGAGAGCAACATTTTGAGCCAAAATTGGGGACTGTTGAGAGGTTTGGATATTCTTAATTCTATAAAGCAATTTATCTGCATGTACCTCTCAACCTCTTAATGCAGAAAATCTGGACAAGGCCAAATAAATATATTGGGGGAACATACAAACAGTACTAAAAATTGCTCTTGTATAAACTTAAGACAGTTGATAGAATAACAGGTCTTGCTTTAGCATGTATTTTTCTGAAGGTTATAATGTCTGAAACTCATTGTCTGTCATTATTTAGTGACTTCATTCCTAAATGATTTGCCAGAAAACCACAAATTTTATGAGGAACAAACCAAAAATAAGAAGCAAAAATCTATTCATTCTGCAAAAATCTGGACAGTTGAGAGATATAGTTCAGCTGGGGCTGTCTGAGTTTGCTGCCCTTCCCCCCTCACAAAATCATGGTCGAATGGAGCCTCCCCCTACAGCCATTCCAATGTCCCATTCTTTGGTTATTTTGCCCCATTTACCACAAACACTGTAATGTGCATACTACTTTACTTCTGACTTAGCATTAAAACTTCTCTGCCCTTGAAACTCACATTCATTGAAACAGCATTGAAACCCACATTCAAAGAAAATACATTTTGCCAGTAACAGATAAAGATTAACTTTGGGCTGTTTTCAAATCATAGGCCCCTTGAACACGAAACATACACATGCTCTTTGATACACCTTCCTGATTGTATTAAATTATATTCCTTGTACAATACAGTACAGTTGTTAGAGGGCATTTTAAATTTACTGTTTTGAACATTTTTTCCAGTAAACAATGAAACAAAATGCATGCACCAATAATGGCAAAACTGCCCAATTCAGAACATTCCCATCATAAAAGTCTACTCAAACTTACATTTCCAATATAAAAGTCTACTCAAACTTCTACAATCCACCAGTATCAGTAAATATGCACAATCTCTGAAGAAGTAAAAGTCATCTAAATTCCACATTAAAGAAATCTGTAACTAATGAAGAGGTTGCTGCTAGCAAACAACTTTATATGTCATTGTTTCAGCTACAAATAAAGTGGTTGTTGCCCTTGAGGAATAAATTACCCATGTTGAATTAAACAATTATAAGCTAGTAATATTGCAGTAGGGAATGGATGGCAAACTGATAACAGGTTCATAGTTATTAGGTATCTTTGCCAAAAAGGACTGCAGCATCCACCCCATTTACAACACAGTACAGTATCAGCAATGCATCTACCTACTGTGGGAGTAAAACCCATAGCCTTCTGCATCAAACGCAAGTAAACTACCTGTTGTGCTATTAACAATGCAATTAGACTCACCATAAGCAGTACTAAACTTTTGTTCCCCTGCAGCTCTCAGCTCCTTGTAAAATTTACTCGACACTCTGCTGTATCTCTGAACTTTGCAGCACAAGAAATCTGGAAAAAAGCCAACATTTATTGGGGGGGGGGGACAAAAGCCCAAACACCAGGGACACATTTTAAACATTACCTGTATAATGTTGGAAAGTTGCTAGAATAAAATGCTGTGTTACCACCATACATTTCACTGCCAAGTCTTGAACCCAATGGAGCCCTGTGCAAAACAGTCAGAGCAACATACCACTATACCAAATCAGCTGTTTTGTGAAAGCGAGGAAGACTGAAACTTAAATGACTACCATTTAGTGAATTCAGTTCCCACCATAGCTGTCAACCTCTTAGCACAAAACACCTGAACAAAGCCAATAATGGGGGAATACAGCCCCCAAATATATTCAGTGAATTCAGTTCTCACCATACCTATCAAGCTCTTAGCAAAAAAACACATGGGCAAACCCAGTAATGGGGGAATATAACCCCCAAACATATTCAGTGAATTCAGTTCTCACCATAGCTCTCAGCCTTAGCAGAAAACACCTGGACAAAGTCAACAATTGGGAATACAGTCCGAAAAATAATGACAAATTTCAAATATCCATGTTATAAACTTAGAAAACTGATAGAATAAAAGGTCATGTACTTTCTGAAGAATATGAAGTCCGAAATTAAAATCCCTGTTATTTTTATTTAACATTTGTTAACCAGGAAAGTCTGACTTGGAACAAAAGCCAATTTTCAGCAGAGCAGGGGGAAACATAGACATGCAGACTCCACACAGAAAGCACCCCAGCCAAGAATCAAACCAGATGACCTGCAGCTGTCAGGCAATAATGCTACCAGTGCACCACTGTACTACTGACTTTGCTAGGATCAACAAACATGCAGAAACCACAGATTTTATGAGGAACAGAACAAATATGATGCAAAAATCTGCAATTTTTTTTTTACAAATGGTGGTGGGTAGGGAATTCAGACCTTTACTACCTGCATCCAAGGTACAGGGTTCAAGCCTGAGTATTCTCTACCCACCACCATGTGTTGTCTCTAGCCACCAGTATGTAGCAACTGGGGCATTACACACACACACACACACACACACACACACACACACACACACACACACACACACACACACACACACACACACACACACACACTCCATAGATCAAACTCTGTTCGTAGCACCCTACCTCCATAGCAGCAACTCACTTCATACACACACTCTCTCCATAGATCAAACTCTGTTCGTCCTCCATACACACACTCCATAGATCAAACTCCATTTGTCTGTAGCACCCTACGTCCATAGCAGCAATTCTGTTTGTCTTCCATAGCTAGCAGCAGATCAAAATCCATTCCTGTAGCAGCCTACGCAAGCTGTTTTGGTTACTCTGCAGCAGCCCACTCTAGACAGATCAACCTCTGTAGCAGCCTGCACAAGCTGTTTCCCCATGAGACATCATGAGAGTAGGCTGGAGCCTCCAGCATGTGGGCAATGCAGTCTGGTGTCCTTCCAGTCTGTGTGGTCATCACCGCACAGACTTCTGGGCTGTCAGGGTGGAGATCCCTTTCTTCCCTATCCAGACTGCCTAACACAGCAGTCTGGAGTTCTGAGTACCAAGCACGCATGTGTGCTTGGAGTTCTGAGTACCAGGACTTGTGATTTTTTTTTTCTTTTTTTCTTTCTATGGGTGGGGGGACTCTTTTTAATTTTTATTCTTTTCTTTTTCCTTTTCTACAGGTGGGGGGGTGGGGTGGGGCTGCAGTCCTGCAATCCTATATCACGAGCCCCCACTGGTTGTTTGTAACATCCACAGACTTCCTCAGTTTAGGTTAAAAAAATAAATTACAACTTGTTTTATGGAGTCATTAAAGTTCTTTTGTATAAATAAAACAAATGTTTTTTTCTCTTGTGCTACAAAAGTGTGCATTGTTTGCCTGTCAGTAATGTGTGTACTCGCTTGTGTTTTAAATTATTTTCTTTGCTAGTGTCGCATGTCTCGTGCATTTAAATGAGACACTGAGGCTGGATATGTGTTCAAGTCATTTATTATACATACACACATCAGGACTGTAACTTGTACATATACTTCATATGCTTACTGACTGACTTATTACTTCTAAAACATACACATGTGCAAATCCATTCAAGTTTACACTCACACTGACTAACTACTCAAAATGGCACTGATCTCGGAAGTGATCACTAACTTATATGCACATGCTGTCTAGCTACAGTGGCTGACTAGGTTCAATATATACACTGATTTACAGCCAGTGCTCAGTTTTGCTCAGATATCCTATTCAGATAATGCTATTATTTTTTGCCACTTCTTGGCCCCAGTGACTATCAGTCATCAAGGGGTCCCTCTTCAGTCACTTGTCCTATTTGTCCTCTGTCACTGTGTGTAGGTAAACATGACATATTGGAGAGGGGCATGTAATGAGCTGTCTGCAAGGTACATTCTTCACAAGCAGCTCAGAGCTGTTTAGCAAGAATGGTGATGTCTCCAATCTTCATAAAGAACATTGCACTACCTTGTGTAACTATCTGTGTGTGCAATCTCCACACACCCATGAGAGATGTAAGTGGTCCACATCCCCTCACTCCGTCCTCTCCCTGTCTGATTCATACTGTGTTGATGTCACTAATGAAACACTTGTTTCTTGAGTGACAACCAAGTCTCCACCCCCTGAAGCCACAGAGCCGCAAAAGGTAATGCTGTTTTAGTAAACTATAAAACTCACAAAAGCTGGAAAACCTCAAGTCTACCCATTCAAAAAAAAAAAATGCAAACACTGATTGGCTAATTAAATTTATAATATGGAAATTAGCACCCTACTCCTCCTCCCTAAATCATAGGATATTGGTCTATACTAGCATAAATACTAGAACTGTTATTATTTGATTAAGTAATAAGATGGTTGAAAATAAAAATGGTCTAGTCTATATATGATGTCTTATTAAACAGTATGTACATTGCTTAACATTTTATCATTGTACATATTTTAAAGCTATTCATACTTCCAATTAATAGTGGAATGTATTTCATGAAAATATTAATTATGGTAGTACACTGGTGGTTGCCTTTATTACTTATGCTCATTTTTGGATTAAATTCATAGCCTTCTATTAAATAAAAAAAAGAAAAAAAGATAAGGATGCTTAAGCAGGAACCCACAGAGGATTAATAGTCTTGCCAACTTAACAAATATTACATTCTGAGTTAGTCAGTCATAATGTCTTTATGCTTGAGTGCGGATATCTTACTTTTTATTACATCAAGTAATCCTTTCTCCCCTGTTATGCTTATTTGGTCTTACCAGATTACAGAGCTAAAATTCCTTTTAAACATCCTTTATAGCCAGTAGTTTCCTCTCAATATGATCAGACAAAGTTACTAAGAAGATAAAAGCCTCTTAATACTTTATGCATTGTTAAAAATCTCATTCTCGTGTAACAAGAATTTAGTAGATGCAGAATTTTTGAGTTTTCCGTTATATAGCTAAGTGAAATTATCTTCATGCATTTACTTACTCTACTTTACATTCATGTTATCCTTGTTTTTGGAATATTCACATCTCAGTCCAGTATTATTGCAGCTTATACCAGTTCTTTTATAATCAGACCAGTGAAGAGAGGTAGATGTTACAGACCCTATTCTTTTTTTTCAACAAATGCTTTTAATATTGGTTTTAAATTTCAGTTTTCTGGACTTATTTCTCTATAACTTAGTAATAATGTCCATAATTATTATTGTCCACTTAGCTCGTAGCCTTCATGTAGAAATTGTATATCTTACAAGATGCTATAATCTTAAGTCCTTGGCCTAAACTGTCTGTACCATGCTATATAAATTGTTTTCTATCCATTTACTCATTTGTTCATTTTTTAAATCCAAAATGTTCCTTTACAGTGCTGTGGTGGGGGCCAGGATCTACTCCAGCAGAAGTAGACCCAAGTCATAAAATCATTTTTGGGTGGGATACACGGCTTTCCAGTTTATCAAAATATTAGATAGTATACCTTTTATTATACTCCTTTGTGAACAAATTCCATTTTAATCCTTCTTTAATAAAGTAATATCAGTGATGAGAAATAAGGCACTGGATATGTAGTTCTCTTCTTATTTCTGTTGTCTTTCAATTTAAAGAATGGTATATTCAGAACTTTAAACAAAGAAGGTGTTTTTCTTCTCTGTGGTCCTGGTAATGCTTTAGCCAATTATTTCACGCAATGATTATAACTCCCATTATTTTCCAAATCATAGATGATTACCTGTGTGGTATTCATAGTCCAGGGCTTTGCATTTACATATCCATAATCCATGATGACTGGTGCTATGTGGTTATGTAAATCACAGGCTTTCATGTTAACTATTAATATGTGAAGGCCTTTATATAAACAAGCCTCCCTATCACAAAAGTGTAATATGCTTAAGGCATAATCAATAAGGGGACAGCTAATATGCAGATAAGGGTTATTATATGTCTGCATATCAGTAGGATTCATAGAGATGAATCCAAAATGAGTTCAGTTACATACTAAATATGTAAATGGCCCTGAACTTGTACCAGTGGCAGTAATTTAAAAGGAGAAGACAGAGTTGTGAGAGGAAGAGAAAATGTTTCATTTGGTGTCGGGGATGTGATTGTGCATCATGCAGACTATATAAGGTATCTTTGGGGAAAATCTTTCATTTGGAGTCACTGAAGTGCATGTGTATACATGGGCAGACCACTGATGGGATCACTGGTGGAAATGTTTTAGTTGGTGCTTGTGTACACATGGGCAGACCACTGATGGGATCACTGGTGGAAATGTTTTATTTGGTGCTTGTGTACACATGGGCAGACCACTGATGGGATCACTGGTGGAAATGTTTTATTTGGTGCTTGTGTACACATGGGCAGACCACTGATGGGATCACTGGTGGAAATGTTTTATTTGGTGCTTGTGTATACATGGGCAGACCACTGATGGGATCACTGGTGGAAATGTTTTATTTGGTGCTTGTGCATATTTGGACATACTGCTGAAGGGATCTGGAGAGGAAATGTTTCATTTTGGTGATTGTGCATACTTTACAAACTGCTGAAGGGATTGGAGGTGATGGGTTTCATTTTTGTGTTTGTGGATACTTGGACATACTACTAAAGGGATCACTTGGAGAAATATTTCATTTTGGTGCTTGTGCATATTTGGTGAAATGACTGAAGGGATTGCTTGGGCAAATGTTTCATTTTGGTGTTTGCATAGTTGAACATATTGCTGAAGGGATCAGTGGGGAGAGTATTATTTCTTTTTGGAGCTTATGCATACTTGGTGAAACTGCAGAAAGGATCACCAGGTGAAATGTTTGTACATACATGGCAGACTGCAGAAGTGATCGTTCTGCAAAACAATTTATTTTGTGTCATTTTAGTGCTTGTGCATACTTAAACAAACTACTGAAGGAAAGGCTGGGGCAAGTTCATGGACTGCAACATAGATATTAAAGGAAAAGAATTGCTTTCAGTAATGGGTGCACATACCACGCAGCTATTGGACTGTGAATCCCAAGAACACCTCATTAGCATACACCGATTTGCAGAATTTCTTATTTGCATCTCATTATACTGCAAGCATTTCTCAGTAGCGTAAATGGAGTCTATGAATCTCACCTTTGGTATGCTCATTTGTAAACATCAGGAATACCCTTATCACATTTGCACAAATGACTATGAATGCTGTCCTTAACCTGACAAACACCAATTTTTAAATTAATGCAAACAGTTTAATTTGTTATCTAGCCATAAATTCTTAAGTCATTCAATGTGGCATTACAGGATCCAGTAATTTCTCAGAGGCTGGAGGGTCTTTTCAGAACAGCATTGTATTTAATTTTGCATTTCTACTCTTTTATGTGCAATGCCTACAATTCTCATTTAATTCTAAGAAGTATTTTGCAGTGTTTTGCTTGTGTTTTATATTTGTAATATTATGTTTTTCTTTTCTTTGATGTGTACGTTTTTGTTTTCTTTGCTTTGTGCCTTTACATCCTTTAATTGCAGTTTACAGTTGTTTGAGACATCTGATCTTCTGTAAATGTTCATACTTTTGCTTAAGTTTTTTTATTTATATTTTTCTATGTAAGCTCCTTTTATTTTCCTACTACCCCTTCTAGTCCTATTAAATGTCAGTAATCTTAGAGTGAATCAACTGCATTTAAAACTTTGCTCTTAATGAGTCTTACCTCTGAAATCCAGAACTGAAAAATTTGATAATATTACTTAAGATGTATCATAACTCCTATTGAAATGTCAAATTGTACTCTTTTTTGGCATTTGCAAGACTGATTTCTTAACAAATACAGTATTCAGATTCAACTTCTTTGAATGAATGGCCACAAACTGTCAGTCATTGATGATTTATACAAAAATTCTAATGTTAATGCTTTATTGTTTCTCTTATTTGGGTTAAATTGTGCCCAAACAAAACTGTTTAAGCATGTAGTGATAATGATGAATGTTCTGTCACTGATTTGCTGAAAATATCATAGTAAAAATCATAATGACAACGTTAGTGTTTGTGCCCCAGTTTTTTTTATCATATATTCAGTCATTCTTTTTTTTTTCTACAATAAACAGAAAAGGCCAAAGAGAAATGTATTCTTGAGAATCCTGGATACTTTAGAGCCCATCAGTGAGTCAGTCAGACATCTCTCTAGAGACCTCCTGTATCAGTAATTAAACAGTAACTTGAACAGATAAACTGGTTAAGGTCAATAAGTGTTTATATAACTTGCCTCTATGGCAATGGGTCTATATTATAATATCGAACGGAAGGAATGTCGAACGGCCAAAATATCGAAAGTGTGGTTCAAATAACTTGGTTTTGTGGGGGGCTGCACCCCCACTAATTATATATACCAACTCAGAGACTGCACTACAGTGAGGAAAGGACAAAATTCCCAATCTTCACTGCACCCCGATTCCACAAACCAGAACTCAATAAATGGCACTTTCAATATTTTGGCCATTCGACATTCATTCCGTTCGATATTATATATATAGACCCTAGCAGAAGCATTCAAATATACTCCTTCTCCTTCTTCTTAGGGTTCACCTATCACCTTTTGACTGCTCATTATTTTGATAGGTATGCACATGGTATGTAAGATATGGGGTAAGTAGAATATCTTTTTAGACAAATCTCACATATCAGTTTTATCAGGATGTATTTGGATTTCCAAAAGAGGAACATTCCATAGAATTTGTACTTAATCTTCTTAGGAACTCCCAGGAAAAGCAATGGATAACAGAGACATTGAAAAAATACTGCAGTACTGTACCCTGATTAACACTACTTGCCTGTTTTCTTTTACTTTAAAAGCTTGTAACCAGATAAAAAATAAGAAGTATGCAACGCACTTTACAACATGATTGCATGTTGCATGAAGACAGATTAGATTAGGTCATTGTCCCAGTGTTGAATATCTTTAAGGAGTAAATGAAACTTGCCAGTGTCTTATGCAATCAAAGGAAAACTGTTCTGACTGGGGGCCAATAGATATAAGGGTCTTAGATGACGTACTAAAGTTGAAGAGTATACATAAGTATCTAAGTGTCAAGATGGATCATACCCTTCATTATATTCTTAATAGAAATTTGGAAATACTAGATGTAACCTTTCTCAAACAATTTTTTCAGCTATGACTATAGTTAATTTGATGGCAGGCTAGATTAGTGCAGTCAAACTAATGTTTTCCTATTCATACATTATTTAAAGATACTTGCCCATTGCATGTGGGCATATGACCTAAATGACATTTGAGAAACTTTAGACACCTTAGTTTTTCTCTCTTCTAAATGAATAATTTCACCAAGCAGCTTTTTGTGAGCAGAGCAGTACTTATATGCTGTAGCATTGGAATGAACAGATGGACTAAGGAAGTGAAGTCAGCTCTTCACCTAAGAACTACTAATGTGCCATCTCCATCTGGTACCTAACAACTAGCAGGTGGCAAACAGTAGGCAAAAAGAGTGTTGATGTTGTGGAGAAGACAAGGCTGATGTGATTAATATATATTTCAGTTGTACTTTAGAGCTCAAGCAAAGCTGGGAACAAGAAAAGCTGATATGTGATGGATATTTGCCAAACCCTACGATTCTTATGGGAAATGTGCCTTTTCAAAAAAAGAAAGCGGCAACATGGGAGGAAGATGAATTGTGCAGAGAGATAGATTTGTGTACTGTCAAGAAATTAATTTTCACAAAAAAATTGAAAAAGATGTCAAATATCACATGTTGGAATGGTATTAAATTAGCTTTATCTACTTTGGAGAATTAATCCTATTTCATGAGAGAAGGGATCCAAAAAATTATTTCACACTTGTAATTATGTTGCAAGTGTTTTGGTACTGCAGTATCTAGAATGCCACTTTTTCCATTCCATGTGAAGTAAAAGTTTAAATGTACCCTAATATTCATGTAATCTGTACAATTTTAGATTACTTTGTCCTGCCATGTAATTAAAATATATATCTATATCTATATATACTTGTCTATCTATATATATATATATATATATATATATATATATATATATATATATATATATATATATATATATATAATTTATCTGTATCTGTATTTATTTATATATATATATATATATATATATATATATATCGACATCCACTTCTCCGACACGAAAACACCGACACATGAAATAATCGAAACTGCAAATCACGGACATTTAACAGGTAACAGGTTTAAATTTCGCTAATCATGCCTACCATGTTTTAGTAAGTGTGGCAGTGTTATGCATGTGTTACGATCATTGTATTACTTAGTCCTTGTTTGTCAGAGGAGGGAATGTCCATGATTTGCAGTTTCGATTATTTCATATGTCGGTGTTTTCGTGTCGGAGAAGTGGATGTCGATCTTCTCACTTGTCGATGTACTGACATGGACCCATATATCTATATAAAATATATTTCTTCACATGTTTCGTTGAATCTCGACATTGATATCACTGTAGAATTTCAATATATAAGCTGTTGACACAAATAAAAGTGCACTGAATAAGAACTAGTGTGTGTAGTTAACATGCCATGATTAGGACAATTTATATGACACTGATTCATTTTGTATGTATGGTTATTTTGCTCATGCTTACCCTGTTGTTTTGCTTACTAAGTTTGGTGTTGTTAATCTATCTTTTTGTTTTTTTACCCTAGTTCTCTTAGCTTAGCCTGTTGCTTACTAACTGCACTGTACTTTCTTGAGCAACAAAACATGCATAAAATGAATACTCCTCCATATAAATCATTTCACTTGTTGTTGAAGTAATCAAAGATTTAGTGACTCAACTCTACTGACCTAGAAACCTAGATTTTGTATTATTAATAAGGATAGGTTCACAATGCATTTGACAGAATGCTGCAAAATATGATGCAATGAAAACAGAATGAACAGAATTAATGCAAACAATGATGAGTAAAATGAATTTATGACTCATCTAGACTCAGAATTAGAACAAAACGTTTAATTATTAGATTTAGGACAGAGTCCTTAATCATGAAAATTAGGACATTGTTTTCAGTGAAGCAAACAACTTGAGTATTTTGCACATCAGGTCCTTAATAATGCTTTTATCATGTAATCATTATACATCTTCCTTAATAATGCTTTTATCATGTAATCATTATACATCTTTATTATGTAGTTAAATCAATGTTTTTCATTGAACTGCTTTCGCAAATAGTTCCTGTCATGGTTTCCATTGTAATAGTCAAGTAACAACAAAATATCTTTCATGTAAGGCCAGCAGCACTTAAGATTTGTCATGATGCTGTTACCTCTTTTGTCCCCTATCTATGTATATATGTATATCCATTCCCTTTACAATACACTAAAGACTCTAGAAAGTACTACAACGTTTGAATAATAATAGTCCTAGAGAATTAGTGTATACAATTATGGCATAGATAAATGTATATTACACATCAGCATTGGTCTGCATATTTGTAAAAGTAAAATGATATTAACAGTGTAGAGACACCCTGCACAGGTATAAAACTATATTTTGTTAATACAGGCAAGACTTCTGTAAAGCAAAAACAGTTTATTTCTGTTGCATTGCAGCAAAGAAAGCTTTGCAAGAAGGATAAAATCAAGTTAAATACAAAAAAATAAATACAGCAATCAAACTTTAGACTTGGAGAACATTCCTTTGATAATTAAATGAGTAAGACAAAATGATTTCCAAATTATTGTTATTGCTACATTGTGGCTAAAAGATATCTTGATGTAGATGAACTTGCCTACCTCACTGATGACTATGTCTGTTTTGAAAGAATCTGAGATTTATGTGGTGTATTTAGGAGAGTCATGTTTTACAAATGAAAGTACACTGCATTATTTGGCACTGGGCTTGAGACCATGTCAGAATGGCAGATGAAGAGATGGCAAGCCCTTCTTGCAGAATCAGTGTAATAAATATCTGGACTTCTAAGAAAGCCAAGGCCTAGCTCACTAGTGTTTTGGCAAAGAAAGCCTTGCAGGAAATCAAATAAAATGCAAGAATAATAAATGCAACAATCAAATAAGTTACGAGAGTACACAGTTTCTGAAAACATCCAATTAAAGCAATGCATTAGTTAAAGAAGTGACTTCTGATCAAAGTCCAATCCATGGTCAGAAGGAGCACATGTGTATGTCACAGAATGAAAAAGCATTCTTTGTACAGCAAAAATTTCTTCTGGGTCCTACCAATACCACCTCTATCATAAAGATGCAATACATTTTGAAATATAACACGCTTACTCCATTTGGTAGCATAGGGACATAATTCATTGAACTACAAGGCACTTACTCTATTTGGTAGCATAGGGATGTAATTCATTTTGAAACATGATATACACATTCCATTTGATAGCATAAGGATGTAATTCACTTTGAAACGTAACACACACATTCCATTTAGTAGCATAGAAATGTAATTCATTTTGAAACATGACATACACATTCCATTTGGTAGTAAAAGGATGTAATTTATTTTGAATTACAGTCCATATGATCTGCTGGTGTGGGCAGTCAGTCCTTTTGCTTCTCTGATGACATTGTGGGCATATTGATGTCATTAATATGAAATACCATATTGCTGTAAGGTTAACCCATACAGTTCGTGGTGCTGGTTGTGGCCCTGCAACTTAATCCATAACCATATTATGTTCATGTATTGTGGAAACCACTTTGTGTGCAGTATACTGGACTGTGTATTTTGTGCACCCCATGCAGTTGTCACATGTGGCTTTCCCCTTTCAGATTTTGTTGAGTACTTATTTTGGTAATGAGATTAATTGGTAAACCATGATACACATGGAAGAATGAGACAACACACCGAGCTGTAGCTAAATTGGTTTACTTAAAAAATCAGTAACATGTAAAAATCATTAGCTTAATCATCTTGCACATGACACCAAAGGAACTTCTTTTCTTGGGATAGTTGCAACTTCTGCTTGGCCAAGGCAGTCTCTCAATCAAGCAATCAATCAACCAATCAATTAATCAGTTAATCAAATCAAATCAAATTAAATCAAATCAAGCTGGCAACTTTTATCCTGATACATCAATTAATCAATTAAATCAGGATAAAGTGAGCAACTTTAATCCTGATGCATGGAAACTTATAGCAGTAGAACTGATACTTTCTAGAAATCCTATGACATTGATCAAAAATGTTCCTGAGTTGTGCTAAATGTTTACAAAGAACATACTGCTATTGTTTTAGTTAATTTTTTTACACTAGCGTCCCCATTTTGTAGAAAACAACCAGGCTCTCTCACCACGAAACTGTAAAGGCAATGAACAATTATGTAGATAACTCAAAGTTCATGGACATCAAGGCATTCAAGCCGGCAAAGTCAAAACGACAGCTTCACTTTTCCAAGAAAGAATCCAATATAAAATCTGCAAAAAACCTTTAATAACTGTAAGCGCTTTCGCGTAGTTACCACTACGCTTCATCAGACAGACATTTTTTGCTTTACTAGCTTCCCCATTTTATAAGACATTGTCTAAAACATGTACTTGCAAAACATGGTTACTTCGCCTTTTCAAACAGGCATTGGGTTAAAAAAGTCACACACTGCAGCTTTGTAAGAAAAATGTCTGCCTCATGTGTTTTCTAACTTAAATATACCTAGTAGCTGTGGCATAGACCAGATACAGGTTTGCTGCATCTGGGTCTGTTTGTAGTGGCTGTTTGTTCTGAGCACATTTTCCAGGCCATCTGTGATTGGAAAGGGCCCTTCTGCACATTAGTGAAAGAAGTGTGCTGATTGGAACCTGTATGGTGAAAGGTGGTTGGTCTTGGGCTTGGAGTAAGCATCTGCATTAGTCCTTTTGAACCTTTTTAAAGTTTTTCTTTTTTTTTTTAAGTTTTTAGCTTCTGATATTTAGGCCCTGCATTTGAGCAGATTTCTGCTTGTTTGCACTCCACACAGCATCGCTCACTGCCATGCAATTGTACACCATAGCTGGACAGATAAATTCAACAATTTCTTCCTTAGATACAGCTGAAGCAGGTCTATATTAGAACATCGAACATTTAACAGTTCGAACCACTAAAGGTAGACCTTTAGTGATCGAACTGTTAAAATATCAAATGTTCTTAAAAAAAAACTAAAAACAAACAAAAAAAAAACTAAAGAGTGTAGGCAGGGGGGAAAGCCCCCCTGCACCCCCTCACAAACCCACTACTTAAATATACCAACTCCAAGACCACACTAAATTGCAGTAAAAGGAAATCTCGCCTTACGAAGATTTCCCTTTACCCGCTCGATGTTCTGCACTTTCGCTATTCTCGGGTCGACAGTGTCAGATTCGACATTGTCGACCTTCGAGAATTTAATATAGACCTGCTGTAGCACATTAGTGTAGCCCTTATCCTTAATACTTTCTCAGATCGAAGAAATATTTTTAGTGAGCTGCAACCTATTAAACCACTAACAAAAAAAAAAAAAAAAACCTCGGCAGAAATATCCATCCACCTAGCTACTCTTTGATTGGTCTTGAAAAGCCCCGCCATTTGGGTAACAGTTTCTTCAACCTAGCATTATGGACAGTTGTGCTTCTCTTGTTTTTCCTGACAACCTTGTTGACTTGTGTCTCTTGAGGCAGTGTAGCAATTGCATAATGTACAGTGACAACCCTCTACAAATAACTCACTCTAATTCAGAGTACACAAAGAATCTTGAATCCATGTTCTCTCGCACACAAAATAATGACACTGAAGAGATTGTCAACCCACCCACCACTACTCGTGCACATAGTACCACTACTCTTACACATAGTATGTTTCAAACATAAAAATCAATATATGAGGAAATTCTCTCAAACAACTTACCAAAACATCAGAGACCTCCAAAACACAAGATTGCTACAACTAACAGTTCCCACTGCACCCATGTCAAATAGTAACACCAGTTTCTCACCTACCATGCCCATAAGATGCAACACTTAAAAAATAAAGTTTCTTGTCATTGGAGACTCCATAGCGAGACATACAGATGCTCCACTCACTAAGCTGGACAAGGATAAAGTCACAGTAAGCTGCCTGTCTGGTGCCAGGATTCATCAGATCACAAATGCACTCAGGTCTCTCAGCAGCAAGTATCATTATGACTCTGTCATAGTTCATGTTGGAGTGAATGACCTGAGTGACCTGAGATGTACATCACTGGACTATATGAAGAAAGACATGATTGAGCTCTCCCTAGCCTTGAGCAGCATACTACCCTCAACTAGAATAATGCCACAGTATAAACAAAAAGTGATTAATTTTAATAACTGGTTTAGTTTTTGGTGTCATTCAAAGGGGATCCAGTTTCTGAGATCTTGGGAAGCCATGGTTGACAAACTTCACTGCTTTGCCAGAGATGGTATGCATCAGCCACCACTAGGCTTTCAGCTGCTGGCAAAGACTCTTGCCTCCCCCATAGTGCCTTTTTTAGGCAAGATCTCAAAAACAAAGTTATCAAATTGAAATTTTCCAATCAAAACAAAATAAGGATCATGCCACTAAACACCAAGGATTTAAACCAAAAACTGTGCACCCTGGAATCACTTCTATCACTGGAAGATGTAGATGTCAGTGCAGTCACAGAAGCCTGGTTCAAGGCTTCAGAGAGTACCATGGCCTTGCAAGGCTACAATGCCTTCCACACCTGCAGACCACAAAATGAATGTGTGAGAACTGAAGGCTGTGGTGTTTCTATCTATATTAGAGAAACATTCACTTCCTGTCTAGTTAGTCTGGACAACTCCATGGAGTTAATCCAAGTACAGGTTGCTGTGAGTAAGACCTCCATTCAAGTCATAGCCAGTTATAGATCCCCTTCATGGGTCATGATGTGCACAAAGCCAACTTGACCAAACTGGAGTTAATTCAAATCCTCCCAAACTGGTTATGGAGGATTTCAATTATCCCACCATCAACCGGGAAAGCTATGCCAGCCCTAGCTTGCTAGCACAAAAGTTCCTTGACTTTGTTAACTCAAATGCCCTGGAACAAATTGCTGATACCCTGCCTGACAAAAGGAACAAACATACTATATCTGCTCCTCACTAACGTGTCAAACAGATGCACTGCCATAACTGTCGGACCCTCATTAGTTAAATTTGACCACAAATCAGTCACTTTCAAGCTTGCAGTAACACCAAAGTCCACAAAGGGTGGCATCAGACCAAAAAACTTCACCAAGGCAAGCTATACCCTCCCAGGTGAACGTATAAATGCATTCCATGCCCCACCCCAGCTGGAAGTGGTAACTACACTGAAGCTTACACTAAAGCCCTGTACAATCACTTGCATAAGTGTATAGATTCGGTTGTACCAGAAAGAATCAAAGCCAGAGCCCCAAGTAAAAACAAGCCACCACGGTGGGCATCTAGCATCAACAAACTGTACAATAAAAAAAGTTGTTGTCCAAGAAAACAAAGATGAGGCCCAAACAATGGAAAAGCACCCTCCTCAGCCCAACAGGCAAATAAGACAACATATCAAATCCTCTAAGGGCTCATTTGAGAAAAACCTAGCAAGCACAGCCAAAGATAACCTTAAGGCCTTTTACAGCTATGTACAAAGCCTAAAATGTAGGACCCAAGCATGTGCAGAACTAGTGAACTAACAGTACCACACACACTGACCCCACAGAGATAGCAAACCTGCTAGTGGATAGGTTTGGCAAAAATTTCAGTCACTTATCCCCTCCAAACTTAACACAAACCTTCCACCAAACTCCCCCCAAACCAACATATCTCAAGAGAAGTCATTAAAGCCTTGTCCAAGGCAAAAAACGCAGCCCCTGTGGGACCAGATGAGATCCCAGGCTGTCTTTTAAACAGGTTAAAACATGAAGTATCATCACCATTAATTACCCTTTTCAATCATAGTCTAACCACAGGTTTTGTCCCTGTGAGAACAGCAACAGTTATTTCCCTTCATGAAGGTGGCCTAGAAACAGACCAGGGGAATTACACACCCATAATCCTGACCAGCCTCATCTGTAAGGACATGGAGCATATCATTATGGACCTCATAAATAAAGACATAGGTGACCTCCACACCCTTGAATCCAACACAATTCAGCTTCATCAAGGGAAGATCCTGCTTGTTAAATCTGGTGGATTTCTTCATAAAATGTGACCAAGGCCATTGACGAGGGCAAATCTTTGCACACGGATACCTCGACTTGGCAAAGGCTTTCGATACAATCCCACACTCAGGCATTACTGATAAACTTAGCAAACTAAATGTAAACACAGTTGTTGTAAGATGGGATGCCATCTGGCTCACAAACCAGATACACACTATCAAAGTAGGTGATTCCACATCACCTAGCAGACCTGTCACCAGCAGGGTGCCATAGGGATCAGGGCTGGGCACCCTACTGTTTGGTGTATACTTCTCAGAATTTAAGGCTAATACTAAGGGGCTGTGGCTGCCCAATTTTGTGGATGACTGCAAACTGGGTGCAATTATTGAATCCCCGAATGATATCAGTATACTCCAGGAGGGTCTTACACAGACCAACAACTGGTGTCTTAGTTACGGTCTCAAACTGAATGCAAAGAAATGCATCATTATTCCCTTCAGCAGAAACAATACCCCTTCACACTATCAAATCAACAACAATACCCTAAGTACCCATGAAGTGGTAAGGGATCTGGGATCACAAGTAGACTGCGACCCCAACATCGACCACCATGTGTCTACTGTAGTAAGGATTGATTTCTATGTAGCATTCTTGATTAGTAAACACATCACCTCAAGAGCAAAGGAGGTTACAACCCCTCTATATTCAACCACATAAAAAAACATCCAGGGAAATAAAGCATTCTGTTCTGCTTTTAATCCAACATATAAATGATGAACCAACTTGATTGAAAGCAATATAAAACAGCTTAAACAGCTTATACCCCTCTATATTCGGCATTACTCTAACCCATAATTGAGTATAACGCCCCATTCAACATGTACTGTACAAAGCACTGGCAGCAATTGGAGAGACATCAGAAGTTTCTAACAAAGAATATCAATGGACTGCAGCGTATGCCATACATAGACCATACACAGACTGACTTAAGTCCCTGTCACTATAATCTGTATCCATATTCATCAAAGACACCCACACCTCAAGACTGGTGGCAACGCACGATGCATCGGAGACCATCCAGGTGCAATTAACCATAGGCAAGACTGCTCTGCAAATTGTAGCATGTTACAGGCCACCCTCACAAACTCAGGAACCTCACATGGCCTTCCTGAAAACACTAGAGGGGATAAATGTATCACCAAACACCATCATACTAGGTGACTTCAATTACCCTAATATAGACTGGGAACACTACTCAAGCCCAAACACCCTAGCCCAAAAGTTCCTGGAATTCATAAACTCAAATGCCATGGAACAACTAGTCACCATCCCACAAGAGGAGAAAACATACTTGATCTCATCATCACGAACATGGGAGCACAATGTTCAACACCGGAAGTATACCCCTCACTGGTGAGATCAGATCACAAACTAATCTCGCTGGAGGTCCTCATCCCACCCCCACCTGAAATAAAAAGACCACAGTAAAGAACTTCTCGAAAGCCGACTTCACACTTCTAAAGACTAGTGTGGTCTCCTTTAAGGCCCCCGAGCAGTGGAAAACAGTACTCAAGCCGCTGAATCACTTACAAATGCCTTCTACCAGCACCTGCAGGACTGCATGGATAAGGCAATCCCAAGCAAAACAAAGACTCTTTGTACCAAAGGCAAGCGTCCAGTCTGGTGGACCCCAGCCATAAACAAACTCTACAACAAAAGGAGGAAGCTACTACAAGATAGAGCAAAATCCTTAAAAGGTAAGACACCCTTGATCACTATAAGTAAAAAACTAAGAGCTCTCATAAAATCATCCAAAGCAAATTTTGAGAGAAAAATAGCTAAAGACTCAAAAGACAATCATAAGGCCTTCTTTAGCTATGTTAGAAACCTGGGAGGAACCTCCCAGATATACTCAGAACTAGTTCAAAATGATGTGAAGATTACTGATCCTACAGACATTGCCAACATACTGGCTGACAGGTTCAGTGCAAACTTCTCCCCCTCCCCAAAAGGAGAGATATCTATACCAAGCGATTGCAGCCCCCAAACATCTCCAACGCCCAAGTGAGAACTGCTCTCTCCAAAGCAAAAACACAGCATCCATGGGACCTGATGGTGTCCCCGGCTGTGTGCTCCACGAACTCAACGAGGAATTAAACCCACAGCTAGGACAGCTGTTTAATCATAGTCTTACCTCTGGATACGCACCCAGGAGTGGCGCACTGCAACTGTGGTCCCACTTCACAAAGGCGGTGCCTCCACCGACCCTGGAAATTACCGCCCATTAGCTTGACAAGCCTTATCTGCAAAGCCATGGAGAGGATCATAATGGACCTCATAAATAAAGACATAGGAATTTGCAGACTTTGGATCCATCCCAGTTTGGCTTTGTCAAAGGCAGATCATGCCTTCTAAACTTGGTTGACTTTTTGAAACAGTCACCAAAGCCATTGATGAGGAAAGGCAGTCCATACAGCCTACCTCGATCTGGCGAAGGCCTTCGATACAATACCCCACTCGGGTATCATTGAAAACTCATCAGCTTAAATGTTAACCCATACATCACAAGATGGGTTGCAAACTGGCTGAGTGACAGAACCCACAGGGTCAGAGTTGCTGGCGCCATGTCAGACTCAAAGCCTGTCACAAGTGGTGTACCACAGGGCTCAGTCCTGGGCCCACTCTTGTTTGGCATCTACTTTTCCGAAGTACAAGCAAACACAGGAGGGTTATGGCTGACAAAGTTTGCAGATGACTGCAAACTGGGCGCCATAGTGGAAAACACATCTGACACAGATATCCTTCAGAAGGGTCTCACAGAAACGGATAACTGGTGCCAGAGCCATGGCCTAAAGTTAAATGCCAAAAAATGCATAGTCATACCCTTCGGGAAAAACAAGCTTACCCCTAGCTACCAAATAGGTGGCAATCCACTGAGCATAGAAGAAGTTATCAGGGACCTGGGGACCCAGGTTGATAGTAGTCTGTCATTCGACACCCATGTAGCTAAAGTAGTTAGGAAGACCTTCTACATTGCCCACCTTATCATGAAGGGATTCTCATCTAGATCAAGGGAGGTCATAGTCTCCCTATACTCATCACTCATCAGACCAATGATTGAGTACAATGCCCCATTCGGAATGTATCTGACCCGACACTTGCAGCAGCTGGAGAGGCCACAAAAGTTCCTCACCAAAAGGATAAAGGGTCTCAAACATCTGTCCTATGCTGCCCGACTGAAAGAACTCCAGCTCTATTCAGTCGCTTACCGCTTGCTCAGAGGTGACCTTTGCCTAACATACAAGGCCATGTCAAACCCAGATTTGATGAATATGCTTCACCTCAAAAATCTAGATCCGTCAGAGCCACAAGGGCGGGAGACTTAAACCTCAACACGGCTATTAATAGGACGCTGGAGGGATAGATTCATCACCCAAAGACTCCCTATGCTGTGGAATAAAATCCCGGTATATGTGAGGCAGAGCACCTCGCTGGCCTTGTTCAAGAGAAATCTTGACCAATGGATGGGAGATCGCAGATATACCCCAGGGATTACCTCAGTGTCACTGCTCAACAGAGGCACAGCAAAATAATGGGTATAGTTCCCCATACTAAAGGGGTGGCGTAAGCCACAAAACTATGGGCTAGGCTTGTAAATGCCCTCGGGCAGATAGCCTAGTATGAACCTATGAACCTATGAACCTATAGACTTCTTAGGGAACACTTACTCCTGGCTTAGAAAGCAATCTCAGACTCAAACCTAATGAATGTGCTGCATAACTGTAAATTAAATGGGACTAGAGCTACCCATTACAGGGACCGTAATATAGCCTGTGACTTAAATAGGACATACTGGAGGAACAGATTTGTCTCCCAGCGACTGCAGCATCTTTGAAATAAGCTGACAATTCAAGTAAAAAAGGGCATCTCTATGACACAGCTTAAGAGGAACCTGGACGAATGGATGGGGCACCATAAGTTCTTACCAGGGATAGGGTCCACAACCCTCCTGGACATGGACAGTTTTTACTAAATGCAATCCTGTGTATTGACTTGCTAGTCTATGGTATTACATAGGGATGAATCAGCTAGTCTTAAAATGACCTCCATGTCAATAGCCTAGTACACTATTAAACTCCTATGATCCTATGATCCTATGATTGCAACATTATTAAAAGCATGCTTGCTAACCATCACATCATAATAGACTAACAAGCATATTTATCTGGTTAATGAAGATGTATACTCGTATGTCTTTATAAGTCACTTTGCTGCTTAATTCCCAACCATGAGAGAACCAAACCACTAAAACTAGATATAATGAATAAGTTCTATACACAAATGTATGTACATATGTTGTCTTTGCAACCTTATGGTACCCATGATGTAAATAGATTACTGACAGCTATTCCTATCTATTTCTAGGGCTGCCATCAGTTAGATGGAGTTTATTTTGTGTTTCCTTGTTGAATGATATGAGTAACTATATTGAAGTTTGTAAAGTCTGGTGCCAGACTAGCAATGAGTGGTGTGGTTCAGCATACATTTCTAGTACAAAATGGTCACCAGCACTGGAACAATTGCTTGTAATATGGAAGTAGTTGCATTTGTTTGTTAAACACCCTACTCCAGTGGTTTAAGGGTGATAGAAGGTATATTTTCAGGTATGTTATATTAGATGGAACCACCTGAGTTTAAAGGTCCCTTGTGTTACTAGGTAGTAGTTGTGTTTTTACCATCCCACCTCATACTCTTATGGAAGTTGCCTTAAAGTATTACAAATAAAGACTATTCACTGTTTTGATTTTTTTGAACATTTGTTATTATTTTGACAATGAAATTTATACTGCAGACACCTCCTAGGTAGTGAAACATTGATAGGTTGGCAAGAATTATATTTGTTATATTTTTCTAGTCTGTAATCAACCTTTGAACCTTTGGATTTTATTTTTTCCTGCATCTTTCTGTTGTCTTCTTTTATGTTGGCAGTCACTGAAACTTGATTGTTACTGTGTCAATAATCTTTTGGATTTTAATTAGTTGTAAGAAAGGAAAAATGAAATAAATATTGACATGCATATTTCTGACTATGTATGTATATGTATATTTCATTCAGGAAATATACACCACAAGTGCAATAACTAATAGACTTTGGTTCAAAGGGTATACAGGTGTAAGGGAAGCCTTGGCCAGTGACTGTGCTGACAATGTGGCATTTTAGTTTCTCATCACTGAGGCTGGCCAAGGCAATTTATGTGTGGATAAAGATAGCTATATGGTTCTGTGACTGATTCCATAAAGGGGAACTCTGTGTACAGGTGAGTTCCTGTGGGTGGGAATTCAATAAAGCCTAGAATTTTTTGTTCATGTAGGCATTGCACTGCGATGCCTATACGGCTGCGAACATTATTAGATTCAATAGGCACTGCTGAGAGGTGTGCATGCACACGCAAAGAGGGAAAGTTCTGTGGGATGAAAATCACCTCATACACAGATGAATCTCATGCAAATCAGGCAGGATGAGTGATCCAGTAAGCAGAAAGGCTTCTATTCAGACTCTGTGTCAGTGTCTGTAGTGCACGTGGAAAAATTCCACATACAGGAGTCTAGGTTGACAACAAGGGATGTAAAACTGCAGAAATGGGGACATAAATCCCCTGAATATGTTATAATACATGCACATATGAGCAAAAGTATTATTGTGGATGTCAGAAAGAGGAAGGGAATAAGTTAAAATAATATTTTTTTAATAATCTCAGCATGTCTGTGCTATGTACTGCAGTGTACAAACATGCTTAATGGAAAAAAATAGGGAAAAAAAAGGATTTTATAATATTTAACAGAAATGTATTATAGGACCTTTTGTTGGGTCTGTACAATGGTGCAGTTCTGCTGTTGCTAAGGTCATAGGGCTACAAAGTGTGTAGTTTCCAGGCTGTCAGCACGGATATCTATGTAAATGAGGTGGATTTATTAAATAGTAAAAAGGAATAATTGTGTGTGTATATTCCATTCATGTATGATCTTAGACCATGTTGATATTTACACAGGATGTGACTGACTTCTTGGGGGGGCTGCCCTGTCACTAATAGGCTCTTTTAAGCTCAGGTGCACGTGTTTCCACAGCACTCCACATTGCACACCAAAATGGGCCATTAAATGATGTTAATTATATTGTAGGCAGGTGGAATGGATCTTAGCTAATCACACATTCTGGACCTACAGCAGACCTGTATAAAGTATGCATACACCCTACATTCTGATTTTCCCACAATACAATGGACCATTGAGGTAAAGACTTGAGAATTTTAACTGAGACAATGCTAGGGGCTGCTGCAGGTCTGCTGCATCTATATGTGCTAGATGCTGAAATCAGTGTTGATGGTGCTGCTGACAATAGGCCTAGACAGAGAAGGAGAAGAGTGTTCAGGCCCAGGGTAATCTTCCAGGAGCTAAATGAGCTGGAGATTGTAGAGCACTACAGGGTGGACAGAGACAAACTACTAGAAATCACTCAGCTCTGCCACCCTCAACTCAAACCCAGAGCCAACAGAAGGGAACCCATGCCAGTGTAAACAAAGTTATGTGTAGCCCTTAGGACACTAACTACAGGTGCTTTGCAAAGGCCCAGTGGGAACATGATGGGGGTGTCAAAGGCATCTGCATCCAGGATACTCCACCAGTTCCTGGATGCTATACTACTACATGCCAGTGAGCACATATATTTCCCCTGTCCCCTGAGATAAGAGCCAGCAATATGCAACATTTCTACTGTGTAGCACACTATCCTGAAGGACCTGGTGCCACAGATTGCACTCATGTACACATCAAAGCACCACCTGTTGAGCATGGAAGAGTCTACATTAACCACAAGGAATACCACTCCATCAACTGCCAGGTTGTGTGCAATGCTCAAGGGATTATCCTGAATGTATATGCTGGCAGCCCTGGCAGTTATCATGACTCTCATATCTGACACACATCACAGCTGTACCAGATGTTTGCTAGGGGGGATATTCCACATGGCCATTTATTGGGGGATACTGGCTACTCCCTGGAACTGTGGATGATGACATCCATGAGAAATGCACACACATCCACGGAAGAACACCATAATGAGGCAAACACACAAACTAGGAACATAACAGAGCATGGGTTTGGGCTTCTGAAGTCACAGTTCTGGTGCCTAGATACATCTGGTGGAACCCTGCAGTACTCTCCAGCCACATACAGCAAAGGGAAAGGATACACAGCCCCCCAACAGTACCTAGGTCACTACAAACACAGTCACAGGAGGAGGAATCTCCTGCTGATGTCCCTGTAGGCAGACAAAGGTGTGCTCAGTATATCCTGGGTTTGGCTAAGAGAAAACACGTAGCACCTTCACTGACAACCGTGGGACCTAGGGACTGACATCTTACTCCTACTCACATACAGTAATTAAAATTGATGCCAGGCAACCCACACAACTTGTACCTCTCCATGTATTGTCTGTGTACTGCTTTTATCAGACAGAAACAGCCCTGAACTACAGTTCTGTCAACTGCTGCATTTGCAAGGTAATTCTCTAATCTACACAGTACTTGTAAGGATTATTATGATATGGCATTGTATGTATGTATCTGCTACATTTATAGCCAAAAACAGAATCCAAAAAATAGAAATACTTGATTTATTCACATATAACAACAGATATTCGGGAATCACACCTCATCAGTGTTTCAGTTAACTACACAGGACACTCTCAGATAAAGCCAAAAACAGAATCCAAAAAGAATAGACAGTACAGCAGTCAAGTGAGATGTTAGACAGTGGGGTTACATGATATTCGGACTATTGTGTATCCCAGCAGAAGAAGCAATGTTGTTCCCCCACCCCCAACACAACAGTGTTCACTTATAACTGCTTTAGCTGCAACTCATCAATGGTATATCAGCAGTCCAGGCAGTCTCAGGGCAGTAACATAGAAATTGATCATACATTGTATGTCTCATTTAATGTGGGAATAATAACTTATGTATTTGTGCTGTTGATTGTGTGATGAATGATCCCTCTCTGTTAGACAGCTTGTGTAGTCCAGTGGACTAGGGAAGTTAGCATGTGCGATGATTTTGATGGCTGTAATCTAGAAGTATCCACATCTTTTGGATGTGAGGTATTATTATGTTGTTTTTCTGCAGAGAGTCAGTCTGTGTGTGGTGTAACATTATTAACCTCTGTCACATATTAATTATATCAGACAGCTGAAGAATGCCATGGACATTTTGAGTGAAGTGGAGTATTGCAGAAACAGGAACAGATGTCATTGTCTGCAACCCACAGAATCCCGGACTGGACTACAGGTAGGTGTGGGCTGGAGTTAGTTTATAAGTAGTGACAATCTCACTGAGCATGCTCATACACTTAGTTAAACAGAGCATCTTGCTCAAAATGACCTGCTATATAATGCCATATATAGATATGTCTATACATGCATATATGTATACATATTGGTCTGTCACTGTCTCTCTCTCTCCCATAGATAGAATATATATCTCTCTGTATATACAAATGCATATCTATAACAATAATAACATAATATAAATATATATATATATCTATATATATATATAGATAGCTATAGATGGATACATATGTATATAGATATAGATATTTTTATAAAAACGTATATCGCAGACATTCCCCATATATATATATATCTATATATATATATATATATATATATATATATATATATATATATATATATATATATATATCTCATACACACACAGATACATTTCTATATACATCCCTGTTATATAATGTGCATAAATATGTGTGGATGTATGCATTGTCCTACATACCATGATAATGGTGAGTAAAACTGCACTATGACACATCTATAATGCTACTCAAAGAATCCAAAGTAAGGGCTCAACAGTACATAATGCACTTACCTATGGACCCCTGTTCCTGCTGGATATCACCACAAATACATCAACAGGTGAGCATGTGGTGTAATGTATAATGTTATCTGCCCATACATGGACATGGCACATTGTTCCTGTCCACAGGCTTGCCCAGCCAAATGCAAACAGCCACATATGGCCAAACTGGTAACTGTGGCCACATAGCTAGGATCAATAACAGTTATCTAACTGCTAGGCTGCTACTAGATGCAGATAACAGTATGAAACAATATCACTCTGTAGACCAAAGATCCTGCTCAACACAAGCCTAGTTTATATAATCCACAAGTAGTTTGCCTGCAGTCATGTATAAAACATATGTTAGCCATGGCATGTGTGATTAGTACTGTGATCTATAGTGTGTATGACTAGATAAGTAGGGATTCTAAACTCACTCCAGGCCACTCAGTATGAGTGTGTGCTCATGAATCTCCTTGAAAAACAACTGAGAATCCCATGTTGACAACCAAACTGGAATGATTCTGCACTTTTTGGCCCTGTAAATTGATGCTGGCCTCCAAACTGCCCTATTCTACAAGGCATGCTGATGTCATCTACCATAAGACTACAAGCTGCCATTGTAATGTCAGCCTTAGACCGTGGCATGTGCAATATGTACTGTGTATAGTGTATAAGACTAGATAGGTAGGTGTTATAATCTCACTCCAGGCCACTTGGTGAGTGTGTCTCCATACGACATAATTAATTACCTCAGTGACCTAGAAAGAGGTATGGTTATGCAATATTTTGGTTGTAGCAGATGATGTAGGCCTCCAAATGCCTGATGACAACAAGGCCTGCTGAAGTCATCAAGCATAATATGTCCTAAAGGGACATTAATGGCAGTCTTGAGGTGTGGCGCATATGTTGAATATTGTAATGTGTAGTGTGCACTATTAGATAGGTATGTGTTCTAATCTACTTGCATCCAACTTGGACTGTGTGTATGCTGTGCGGTATCCTGCAAACATTAATTGGAAGTGTTGCTATACTCAATGTAGCCAGGTTTGTGTGTGTGGCTGTTAGAGCATTTTACATCAGCTTATGGAATCATAGGGTCTTTGAACTTTAATAGGCTAATGGCCCAAGAGCCCTTACAATCCTAGCCAAGTTTTTACCCTTATTTACACTATCAGCAAATGTAGCCCTTGTCCATGATGGGCACAGGCAGAACCCTGTGGTGAAATGACAGTCACCCAGCCAATCATACAGATTGCATCTGACAAGGTCCAATGAGATGCTCTTTTCGCCATTAGGCAGAAGTCTGTTTCAAAAGTTATTGAAAGTCTGCTAGACAGATCTCTCTCACCAGCATGTATTACTAATGTCACATACCAGGTTAATGTCCTGACCATGAGTAACCTGTGTACCATGCCGCCTGCAGATATGCAGCATTTCCACCCAAGCAGGGTCACACATTGCCCCTTATGCAAGGCAGAGATCTCCTCTGAGTATTCTGTATGCCACAGGCTACAATAACAGTGATTTCAGATGATCCCTGTTGGACAGATACTGAAGATGTGAAGTTCCCTTGTGAAGCACCATTGTGTTGTGTTCAATTACCAGTAGTGCTTGGAAAGGTATATTACAAAATCACCATTGCAATCAAATATTGGCATGCTGAGGGAAGAGTACATGGAGGTTATGACTACATTAATTTCAGATATGAAATATAATTTCCTTCTTACCACTGGGGAGACATAGTGATCTAAGGTACATAAGGTGTAAACCTGTATGGCCAGACCTGTGTGCCCAGGTCTATCACCCCTGAGTATGTACATCAGGTGTTGCTACTGATGTGCTACTTACCAGGAACATATTTGTTACCAATGGAAATGATACTACATAGATATTTCCATGCAGTCTATGGCCATTAGTATGGCAACAGGCATTTGTTCAACAATACTCTCATGCAGAATATTGACAAAACTCACAGATTATATGACTGCTCACAGTTTGCACACATCAGCTGACGTTGTCAGCCACAGACATTCAGGTTTTGCTTGTACAGTGGTTAAATGGATTCCATGCAGTAGATGACCCAGGACTGAGCCTTGTTGAACACTGCCTGTTACAGATCAGCTATTGAAGGCAGATTCCCCTATTTGGAGTATATGTTCCATGAGTTTGCCACTTAGTGACCCCTATAATGATATTACCATCGATGCCTAATTGGGTGATTTTGTCAATGTTGCCTGAGTGGGGGGATACAGTCACATGGCTTGGCTAAGTCTAGGGGGTGACTGCCTCAGCCCAGTCCACCAGGTTTAACAACCATGGTCTTCCTTTCAGAAATCCAAACTGTGTACAGTCACCTGGTTGTAGATTATATATATCTTTGCTGATCAGATGATTTGTCCCATGGGCTGATAAATATGGCTACTCAGGCAAATAGGTCTATAGTTGTGGTGGTCAGTGGATGCACCACCTCTTTGCAAGGGGGTAACTCTTGGCATTGTCCAGTCAGCTGGGATGCAGCCAGTGGTTACAATATGACTGCAAGAAGTTCCCAATGATGTTAGTAATCCTTGTTGGATCCCATGTAGGACACAGTCTAGGATGTTAGCATGTCCAATAGATGCTGTGTTTCCTCCATAAATAGACCAATTATAACCTGCTCTGTAGATATAGATGGTATGAGGCAGGTTGCAGGGATGTCGTATGGCACATGTAGTTGGAACAGGAGAGTGAAGTTGACTTATAACCTGTGGGACAACAAGTTAGCTATGAGTAGAGACTCATTATATGTGTTATCATTAAGTACTAGTTCACCAGAAATCTGGGTCTTTCCTTTGAGGTTACACATGTAGCTATACTATGGTTGTGGTTGCCTTTGTGGGGGAGGATAATTTTGTCACATACTGCTTCTGCACAACTCACAACAGCACTATGTGCATGTTCAGGCTGACAAGGGTGTGCCTCCATTTTAGGGGGGCACCCTCACTCCAACTGTCACAAAGCAATGTCCACCTCTTATTGTCCAGCCTGCTAATGGCAGTTGTCCTCCAGGCTGGCTTGCTGTGCTCTGAGGAGCTTATTTCTCCATCAGGTACAGCCGAGTCTATACAGTTGTGCTGGTGCTTGCATAAAGCATTAGTGTAGAGCTCTGCATACCTGCCTGTCTCATCTGAGGGGGGAGGTGCAGTTAAGCTATGTAAACCATCCCATAGGAGGTAATAAATTGATTTGCTGACATTTATTACTGTATTTTCTGTAGTTGTGAAACTTAATTTTAATGAGACTGATCTGTGGTCAGATCACACCAGGGAGGACCTCACAGTGGAGGGGCTGCAGTGGTCACCCATATTGGTAAACACCTAATACAGTACACTGGATCCCTTTGTGGGGATGTCATGCCACTGATCCAGGGCATAGTATTGAAGGACGTGGACTAACCTTGGGGCAAGTGAGCTTAAGCACGACTAACCAACACAGTTGGTGGTTACTTAATGTAACCCCAAATCATGGTGTAATGATTCATCTTGATAGACACATATATATTCAAATAAGCACAATGGGTGTCTGGATTCATGCAGCTGCTCTTGTAGCTGGCAATTGCTTGATTAGGTGCCCTTCCAGCCATGAATAGCACCGGAAGTATCTCTGGGAAATTACACTGTCCACCAATCTGCATGTGTATCTATCCCTAATAAATATATATATACCCCCTTCATTATCTTGCACACTGTCAGTTTGAGAGCTGCAAAAGTGGAAGGATGACTTGTCTGTTATGGCTCTTGTGCTGTCCACAGCCTTGCCCAGGTGTCTTTAACTGCACAAATGTCTGCATATTCCAAGGTGGGGACACCTTCCACAAAGCAGGGCTTAGTGTTGCCATTCCTGGTCTGTGGCAGCATAACTGTGATGTTGTATGAAGATAGTGTTCTCTTTGGAATGTTTTCCCTCCAGACAAAGCCTATAAGATGCATTGCGGGGGTGTCAGCAGCCTTTGCCAGTACTCAGCATCCCGGGTTGACAGATGAAGACCATCTCTGGCAGAGCATTGAGGTCTGTTGAGCAAGTCATCTCAGAAGGACATGTAGTGGATCCCCTTACAGTGACACCACATGCTAAGGGGATCCACTACATGTCCTTCTGGGACATGTAGTGGATCCCCTTACAGTGACATCACATGCTAAGGCAATTACTGATGTCCATCATTTTCTGTGTGTTTTGACCCATCATCTTAGGTGAGAGTCAAATGCAGCTGAAAGCTATGGGCATACCTGCAAGAGACAAAGAGTGTCTAAGCCCAGTCATGTGTCTGCAGACAGTCCAGTGATGCATGTCCCAAGTTGTACACACGTGCAGGAACTATGATGTCATCAGTATGTTACTTGATATTCATTGACCTGCGTCAATGTGTGGTATGGTGTATTGTGTCAACCCACAGACACCTAACTGTGACCTTTCCCATATGTAGCCTGGTAACACAGACTTCAATGTGTCTCATGATGTAATCATCTGTTAATAATAGGTTTGATTTTTGTGGTTTGCCCCAGGTGTTTGACCGGTGAGACAGTGGTGCATGAGCATGTGCTCTGTGGTTTCCAAAGGTATGATTATGTGTACTGAGCTTGCATATGTTTTTTGAGGAGTCTGTTGTTTGTGAATGTGTCTGGTAAGGAGTTCCCTATCTGCAGGTGTATGTGTTGTTGGTGTGGGTGGAGCAGGACGTGAGCTGTGCATGTTGGCAAAATGTTAATTGCCATATGTACCGACTGGTGTGTGAGACACCATGGAATCAAGGTTTGTAATGCAATCACATCTCTCACATTGTGTTTATGTGCCATGGGAGTACTGGGGTGGGGACACTTTCCAGATCTCATCAGCAGTCATTGATACTACCATTAGCAATATAGTTATGCTTGTGTGCATGTCACAGCAGGCCATCATTAGGCAGTGTCATGACAGCTGATGAAATCTATCATGTAGACACCTTTATGTAGGTCCACTATGGTAACACAGCACCTGACTGTGTGTCATAACATGGTTGTTCTGATTACAATGCTTTTACAGCCATGTGACCCTTGGATTAACCATATTCCTGTTATTAGGCTTTGTCACAATACCATACCTACAAATGTGACACTGTACAAGTCCAACAAAGTAAGGGTCATGCTGATACACCCTTGGGGTTGACAGTCTCAAACACAGTGTTTGTAGGCACTCCTTGCAATGAAGATGTGGATGTCTTGTGCATGCACAAAGGACATGTTCAACTTTGCAGACATGACTTTGGACTTGCAAGTCTGTAATACCTGTCAAGCAACCAATGAGCAAACTGGATGTTTTATGACATGATGTGTGAACACAGACATGTTCCAGGTACATAACTGTAAGGTATGACATAAACAGGACATGGGACAGATTGACACACTTTGACCAAAGGTGGCCATTCCTCTACAGTAGGCCTGAGAGACATGTCATTCAGATATCCACCATTAAGCTGTTGAAGGCGGGATGCATGAATTGTGGTGAAATTGTCACTGTCACTGTGGTGCTTGTTTGAGCAATCTTGGACATCTATGTCACTGGATATTGTACATTATATTGTGTGACACTGCAGCTGTACTCCCAATCACCATCTGTTGAGTACCCTAGTAAAATACCACCACCCTGGAGCAGAAGGCATAATATATGCAAAAGTCAACTGATTGTTCAGGTTACTAATCAAGGCACCTACCTAGAAAAGGGTATGTAAAGCCTACAGAGCCTTGCATGACATGGGACAACTATGTGGATGAAATAAAAGGCTGTGTCATGCTTCTCATTATGAGCTTCATAGTAACATTTTGTTTGTGCTGAGAGAAAAAACATTGGAGCATGGTATCCCAGGAGAAAGTGGTTGTGGTGAGAGCAGCATTAGTAGTAACAAGGCACCAATAATTTAGTGGACTCCCCTGTTTTCCGCATTCTTCACATGGTAATTGTGCCATTTCAGTGCCCACTGCTTAAGTAGTATCCAAATGCAGAATACCTGTGTGAACCCTCCCACCTAGCCTTCACAGGGTGTACGTATTGCCGTTCCCTCCATTGTTTGTTTGTGCTATGTACAGACACCTTGGATGACTATTTTCTTGGAGAACATGATGTAAGTACCTGCAATAGTTAGTTGCACAGAGGACGCCAAGCATGTAGTGTCATGCACTGTCCCCAGATCTGTCAGTCATCTGATATTTAAAGCCATGACATTCGTTATCATGGAAATGATCAGTAATAATAGTGTACACCTACAGACACTGTATCAAATGCAGTTTGGTTTGATCAAGGGCAGGTCATGCCTACCTAAACCGGTGGACCTCATTGACTGTTAAAATATGCAATGGATGAGGGAAATATGTCTCACTCCACCTACCATGGCCTGACAAGGCATTTGACAATATTAGGCCATAAGGCATAGCTGACAAATTGCATAGGTTATTTACAAAGTAGTATGACAGCTGGTGGATAGACAAGTGTCTGATAGCCTTTATCTGGGAAAATAGCATTGAGTAGTCCACCACTACAATGAAGCCAGTCACCAGTGGACTTCCCTCAGAAATCATTCATGGAGTACCCTTGCTAGCCATTCCTTTCTCTGTAGTCACGGCCACTGTCAGTGATGTCTGACAGACTACATTTGCAGATGCATGCAAATTAGGAGATGACACTGAATCACACATAGAACCAACAGTTATCCAGGATGGGCTAAGACACTCATTCAGTTGTTGTCAGACACTGACAAATAGCAAATGCCAAGGAATGCACAATACAAACCTTTTGGAAGCCATCCACCCTTGGAAAATATTGTATTGTCCACACACCACACACAGTTGAGCCATTACTCAGGGACTTATTGACAAATAGAGTGATCTAGGCTTTGCCTGTCACTGGTCATTAAGATGTGGGGATTCATTCAGTTTTGTACAATGTATAGAGAAAGGAATGGCATATAAATCCCAGACTGTTATTGTTATCCTGTATTTAGCACTCATTACACCTATCACTGAGTGCAATGGCACATTTGCTATGTCACTATGTCAGCATATGTGACAACTGTAAGACCCACACAGGTTCCATGATAAACCAACACATGGTATAGATAACATGTCCTATGCAGACCATGTCAAGGCCATGAATGTGTAGTCTATCTCCTACATGCTTTGGAGGTGAAGTGAATGGCTGCCATACAGGGAGTTGTGAGATCCCACTGTTGTGCTTACCAGTTGCATATCCAAGACAGGACTAACACATGTATTTGCTGTTCTACACACCTACACCTTCAATATGGTATAAATAGTACATGCTGGAGAGACAGGTATGTAACCCACACACTACACCCTATATGTAACAAGCTCCCCATGCATGTGCATCACACTTCCTCTGTAACCCACAGCATGTGCAAGTTACACAATGGGATGTGGAAAAGGCAAGCATAACTTGTGTAGGACAAATATTTTGTAATGGACACAGGAAAATTGTAGATGGTTCATCTATATCACTACACCTTGTAGATGTGTTAACTCCCCAAACCCTGCTGACACTTGTCAAGGGTATCAGACCTTGTCAGAGATTAGGGATGCATGAGTCGGCTGAATGAAACCATTGGTCTTGTTAGCCTGTTATGCACATTTGAACCTATGGAGCTATGCAGCTATAGTGCTGTACCTTTCAGAAGACATTTTTCTTCTGTGCTGACATTCCATCCTGTGATCTGACGTTTATCAGTTTATTGCTGCTGTGCATCCATAGGCATCTCACACAGAATCCTGAAACTGAAGCATAAACTGGTCCATGAGACACCTTTCATTGTGTTAGTATACAGACATTATGACATCATACAATGTAAGGTACACAGCATGATATGATTTACTCATTACATATGTCAGCATACAGTATCCGTCAGTGAGAAGTATAAGTGGTATGTTAAAGGCAACAGTGGATTACCCAAATACTTAGTCATTTATATAATCACCCTGTGCATCAGACACATAGCTCCATTTCTCTGCATCAAGGATGAGGATGACAGAGATGTGGTGCAGGTATCATCACTTGCACACCCAAGAGCATCAGCCCATGGCCTGCCATGTCTTGGTATGGGCAGTTCACTCCGCTCTGGAGTGCTAAACGTACTGCGCTATGGAAGTGTCATTATGCATGGCCACATGGACTCTCAGCAGATGTCGTTGCTGACCTATGTCCACGAGTCCAGCGCTCAACTCCAACCAAATGTCCCATCTCAGACAATGTGTGTTCCAAGACAAATAGTGTGTGATCTGTCTCAGACCAATGTCCTTCCACTGCATCAGTGTACCAAACCAGGGTATCAGCAATGCAGTGAGGCAGCCACAGATGTCAGACTGTGCTGCATCCATAACCCTGAGCATTCATGGGAGTTCCTATTGGAATGTTTCTGTGCCTCTGTGATGGCCCAAAACATACACAGAGTAACCCATGATGGGACACTTGCAACAGGTGGTGGAAGGACAGCAGTCCTTCTATGAGCACCCATATCAATCCTCCTGTGTGGAACCTCAGCAACTGTTTGGCTATGGTCAGTGTCGACACTCACTGCAGCCACAGTAACCACACTTCCCTGTTCAATGTCCCCACCATCTGACTGTCCAATATCTGTGGCCTCAGGGGACTGGGTACGTGTAGGCATACTGACTGTCTACAGTGACAATGATGGCGGGCGAGAGATGTCAACCTCTGTGACAGATTCAGTCCATGCAATCCCCAGCTGTGCCTCACTTTGACCACCATCATGATCAGAGTTGGAAGAGACACTAATATCAGGTTGTGAGGGGGACAGAGACAAACCTCCCGGTCACCTGTGTTAAAAAAGGGAAAAGCTGTACATTAATACCTGCACTATCATACTTTGCAGTACTATGTTGCTTATTACAGACCTATTTAACCTCCAGCCTCACCTACTAGGAAATGAGGACATTATTTTCCAACAAACTATTGTAGATACTTGTAAATAAGAGATTTTTATACAACAATCTCATCAGCAACAATGAGGTACACTGTTGACATTTGTCAGCACTCTGCACAGTTGACACATATAGCAATCTGGAATGTCCTGACAACAGTCACAGTTGACACATATAGCAATCTGGAATGTCCTGACAACAGTCACATATATCAGTGTGGTCACAACTGTAAAGCATACATATGACTCTAAAGTATGTACAGTCAGAAAGTATCTGCACACTTGGCAATCATGCCAATAGTATATCAATCCAGCCTGCAGGCCTGTGGTGACACTTTAGGGAATATGTTGCAATAAATTTACATCTGTAACAAAACAGTGTTGTGCTTACCAGGAGCAAGACCCTGGCCTTATTCGATTCCTGATGGGCCTGTGAAAGTTTGAGGGAGGGATAATGTAAACACCACAACATATTGCACTATAAGAGGGTAATACGTTCATATATCTCACATTTACAGTAGCTACTATGTTAATTGTTATGTTGGTCAGAATCTGAGCATAACATTCAAGTTGCAGTTAACCCCCCCCAAAAAAAAACAAACATGTTACACCCACTAAACTTGTGACTATGTACACCCTGACACATTGAATGCTACAATATTCCAATGCTGATCAAACTAGGAATATCTGAGCACTCCTCTGGCATAGAAGCAGTGGCACACATATCCACGATAGATAGTGTGATGGATGTGTGGGAGATGTCATCTGTTCCTAGGTTCACCAGGAATTTCTCAGTGGCTGAGATTGGCTGTTCTGCTGCAGGCCCTCCACTGGTGGCACCACAATCCCTGGCCACATCTGCTGCTCTTCTGTGAGCAGCATTTATCATGTCAGTTGCACAGTGTTGAACCTGCTCATATGTTTTGCTCTGGTAACTGACAGCATTAACATCATGGGCCGGGTCAGCCCACAATGCTGCCTGCTGTTCCCTGTTTTACCTCTTCCTGGACAGTAGGAGTTCACAGTGTTGATGGAGGTCTTCCAGGATTATATCATTCTCAGCATCAGTAAAAGGGCCCCGGCATCCTGAATACATTTTTCCTGAAAGACAACAAAATGTGATCACATGTCAGGATCACATACATGGGAGTACACTATGTAGAGATATAGCAATAAGGGAATGGCTGACAGTATCGACTACGTCATCACATATCTCATATTCCACAGTGTGCAAGCTTACAAAGGTGGGGATGCAACTAAGATACTAGCAATAGTCTGCTATTCCTGTTTGTGCCATAACAAATACTGCTGTATGATCAAACATCCAACATAGGAGTCTATTGTACTGTAGCTCCACAGGGTAACCCACTGATAATATGTCAAAACAGTGTCAAACAAATACCAGTGTGCTCTTACAACCACTATAAAGGGACATTCCCAGGAGACCAGTGTGCCACATTGACAAACAACATTCCACTCTTGTTGTACTGTACTCCCTCTGTAGGTGTAGCAAATTTGGAGATCAATGATGTAATCATTACAGTTCTCAGAAAGGTTTATGCTGTAATTCACATTCCCCCTAAGTATATTCACACATATGCATCATGTTGTAAATAAAAGGGTCACATACCTGTTGGAGTACAATGCTGCTCTGTTGATACGGGCAGATATATAAATGTTGTGACAACATGTTTACTGTATAAATAAACTCTCATAAACAATGACTCCCCTAGCTAGCTGGTTGCCTTTTTAACATGGTTGTCATTACTAGGCTCTTAACCAATCTGTGCTTCTGAAATGCTAATTGCAGCAAGTACAGCTGATTTTCAGTATAATTAGCCAATGACATGCAACCACTGAACAAGATATAAGGCCTCCATGTAGATTAAAACCCCTTTCTCATATGTTGTGCTGTAAAGTACTGGGGTAAAGATACATCATCCCAGACAGTACATCTGTAGCAGCTGTACTTTGCATACAGATGTGTGTGTTACTGGCTGAACATGAATCTGAAGCTGATTCTGTAGGCAATAGGCACAGAGTGTGAACACTTTGGAGGACAACAAGCTGTAAGAGTAAATGTGGGAGCTGTGGGAGCCTTGTTGTAGAGGCAGAGCCAGATTGAAGGTACCCATTCCACTACAAATTAAGGCATGTGTTTAGCAGTACCACAATCAAAGGCAAAAAGATTGGTGTGTCCTAGAGAAAGGTAAGGGGGTGGACTAACCATTACGTCATGCAGTTGGACAGGTGACAAGTCATGTGGACTGCAGTGTCATATTCCTGGGCCACAATTTCAATACACATTTCGAAATCCTGTGGGAATTCAGGCTAATTGATGACCTGACATTATCTGCACTTTCTAATGTTGTATTAGGAGTAGTTAGGAGTGGTCATAACTGTAGGCCTTTGTGTTCTACTACCTAGATGCAGACATTCACTCTGTACTGTTTTGGGTAGATATATAGGTGATAAGACAGACACACACATGACAATACGTTGATGTCTGCATACATGTATTTTCATTGGTTGAGGCAGCTGTAGTTGAACCCAGGACCATGTGTACCAAATATTGTTTGCAATGCATTTCACAGACTGAGCTACAGTGTCATTGAGATCGCATGTGTATTTTTACATGTTGTAGATATCATTCCACAGCTATCTGCTGTTACACACTGCACTTACATGCATACCTCTCATCTGTACAGATTCTTATAGAATGTCCAGATTTTGCCCTGATATTTTATACCTGTTTTTCATCACAATGTAGTTTTCTGGCAAATTAGTTTTAAACCTTAAAGATTGAAGCCAGCAAATAGTGACAGACATTTGAACTTAAGACTTCCATGTATTTCAGAACATTTGTGCTAAATCAATACCTGTTAGTCCATCATCCTTCTATGTTTGTTACAGCAATATTGAAAAATTGTCACTATTTCTAGGCACTTGTCCCAGTTTTATTTATGTATTTGACCAGATTGTATAGGTTCATACTAGGCTATCTGCCCTTGGGCATTTATAAGCCTAGCCAGAATGTGTTTGGCTTTCGCCACCCATTTTAAATTTATTTTGCTATGCCCTTTTTCGAGGTTAGTATACTGTGACTCTGTCTAACAGTGACACAAAAGTGATACCCAGGGTAAACCTATGATCTCCCATCCACTCATCAAGATTCCTCTTGAATAGAGTCAATGAAGAACTCTGCCTAACCTGGACTGGGATTTTATTCCAGAGTGAAGGGAGCCTCTGGGTTATGAATCTGTCCCTCCAGCATGTCCTATTTATTTCAGTGCTGAGGTTCAAGTCTCTCAAGCGCGTAGCTCGATGGGATTTGGATTTTCTGAGGTGCAGCATGTCCATTAATTCCGGGTTGGACATGGCTTTATATGTCAAGCACAGATTGCCTCTGAACAGGCGGTATGCCACTAAGTAGAGCTGGAGTTTCTTTAACCCGGCAGCATATGGCATCTGTTTGAGCCCTTTGATCCTCTTGGTGAGGTACTTTTGGGGTCTTTCCAGTTGCTGCAGGTGTCTGGTAAGGTACATCCCAAAAGGGGCATTGTACTCAATTATGGGCCTGATGAGGGATGAGTAAAGAGGCACGATGACCTCCCCTGATCTAGATGTGAATCCCTTCATGATTAGGTGGGCTATATAAAATGTTTTTCTAACCACTTTGGCCACGTGGTTGTCAAATGAGAGATTGCTATCAACTTGGGTCCCCAGGTCCCTAATTACTTCTTCTGTACTTAATGGATTACCACCTATGTGGTAATTTGTGGCACTGTTTTTGCCAAAGGGATGACTATACACTTTTGGCATTTAGCTTGAGGCCATGGCTCTGGCACCAGTTGTCTGTTTCTATGAGGCCCTTTTGGAGGATGCTTGTGTCGGCTGGAGAGTCGATTATGGCGCCCAGTTTGCAGTCATCTGTGAACTTGGTCAGCCACAGTCCTTCCGTGTTGGCCTGTACATCCGAGAAATATATACCGAACAAGAGAGGTCCCAGGACTGAGCCTTGTGGGACACCACTTGTAACTGGTTTGGAGTCTGACATGGCTCCAGCAATTCTAACCATGTGGGTTCTGTCCTTGAGCCAGTTTGCAATCCATCTAGTGACATAGGGGTTTATATTTAAGCTGGTGAGCTTATCTATAATGCCTGAGTGGGGTATTGTACCGAAGGCTTTTGCGAGGTCCAGGTAGGCTGTGTGGACCACCTTCCCCTCGTCAATGGCCTTGGTGACTGTTTCAAAGAAATCAACCAGGTTTAAGAGGCAGGATCTGCCCTTAACAAAGCCAAACTGGGTAGGATCCAGTGTCTGTAGGTCCCCAATATCTTTATTTATAAGGTCCATGATGATCCTTTCCATAGCTTTGCAGACCAAGCTAGTCAGGCTTATGGGGCGATAGTTTCCAGGATCCGTTGAGGCACCACCTTTATGGAGAGGGACCACTGTTTCTGTATGCCACTCTTTCGGCACATATCCTGTAGTAAGGCTGAGATTGAACAGTAGTTTTATGTTTGGGTTTAGCTCTTCTTGGAGTTTATGGCTTTAGAATGCTGTATTTCTCTATTAGAGTACCAGTTAAAATCCTATTTTTATATTAATGTTTTAATAAGTGTGTTGTTACATGTTGTACTTATACTTGCATGATTACCTGCTATTACATACCTTACTTATGTTCATTGTTGTATGTATGACTTTAAAGTGATGTATTTCCCTTGTAGAGTACTAATTACAGTAATAATCTTCTATATTTCTTTTAGTTGGTTTGTGCAGTGAGGCACTTTGCACAGCATTGCTTAAACATGCTTAATGATGAAAACTTGCGCATTACTATGTTTTCATTTAAACACCTGTGTTAATTAACAGTTGTTTGGCTGGATGCGTTGAGCCACTGTCTTGCAGATGTGATGGTCCTGAGTTTGAAATAGGTCACAAGTGTACATTTTGAACGTGATTAATATGCTTACAAAAGCATATATCAGTGTAGTGCTATTTGGCATAGCTAAGCAATGCAGCACTATATGCCATGTCATGCAAAAAATCTTTAAAGAAAAAAATGGGGAGATAAGACAGCGGTAGAAAGGGGTGCAAGCAGGCGGAATAACATAGTGAAAGACAGGTAGGGATATGCAGGATGGGTGTAGGAAAGAACCATGGCTTTGCATGTCTTTATCACCAACAGCTGTGCACTGTGACAGAATTTTTAGCTGCATTTGGACTGTCACCCCCAGAGAGGTGTGACGACAACCTAACTGTGTTGTCAAGCCAATTGGACCAAATTAAGTGTGTCCAGTGGACACATATGAGAGATGCAGAGCTATGTATGGGGTGATTTTTTTTTTTGGCACAGGTGCTTTTAGGTGAGAATCGAATGTTGGGGAAGGGACATAGGTGTGTATGCGAAGGTAAGTTTGGAAGGTGAGGAAGAATTTTCAGACAGACAAGACCGCAGACAGGGTTGGTGTGTGGCACAAGAGGGAGGTGAACACCTTAGATGGGGAGGGTGTTGAGGAATCACAGTTCCAGGAGTATCCACATGGTAGCAGTGTGACGCAAGTCCTCACCCATGGGACTGTCAGCACTGCCCCTTCACTCCCTCTGTAGTGGCAGTGGTGGAGGCTGGCATGCGGTGTAAGCCTGCCTCACCAGGATGATGTGCATGTCCTCCATCTGGCGCAGTTCGTACAACCACCCTGCGCACCATACCTGGCAGTTCTTGATGTATGACAAAATCACCCCTCCATTTTCACTCCAAGAGGGGGGCCCAGCCCTAGCCTGTGGGGATGAACTACCCAATGCCACAGGTAGTTAAAGGGCAGCAGCTGGGGCACCACCAGGCTGTGGCACAGACGTGCTGGGCCCCAGTGGCACAACCAGTGGAGGCAAGGTAGGCGGATCACATGGAACCAGCCTACTTCATCGCACTGTAGTAAATTAGATATAAACATAAGGTAAGATAAGTAATAACCAAACCAATATTAATATTAACATAATGGAAGATAATATTGCTTAAGCCAAATACATATTAAGGAATATTATGAAGAACACTACAATAAATAACGGTAAGTATGTTAACAGCAAACCAGTATGTTATAACCCATAAGGGCAATGTAACAGTTAGTTTAAAGCAACATATTAATATCAAACCATAATAACAAATAACAGTAATACATTAATACATTTCATAATAATAAATTAGAGAAGATAAGGGGTGGGGAGAGAGAGAAAAACATACCATTAGTGACCATGCTGTTGATATTACTACACAGACTACTAATACATACTTCTGCAAGTGTGCAATGTGTGTACAGTGACTCCAATTCTTGTATAGATGATGTTACATGTACATAGCTCTCGACCTGTTAGCTTAAGACAGTATGGGACAAACACTAATAAATGCAGGTACACAACTACAGGGAACTGTTTTACATAGTGTGCTCATACATTTCTACCAAGGTGTTCTGTAAATAGATTTGCCAATAAATTGCATTCCCAGTAATGCTATTTATCTGCTAATCAATGACCAGACATATGGGGCATTAGTCATTACATTCTGAAAAGTCATGACAGTTGAGAGGTATGTTCATGTACGCTAATTGAAGTAGACTGCCAGTGATTTCTTACTTGGCTGCCATGGGATTAGAACCCACAAGCTGTGACTCCAGGAAACATGCACTAAATTTAACAGTTGACAGCTGTCAGATTATGAAAGACATGGCAGTGAATACAGGAATACGTCACACTTATTGGAAAAGAGTATTTATCAAGGCACAATCCTGCTTTACACTTTATTGATATGCTGCTGAAACCCGATCACTTATAAACAGGGATATCTGTCCAGAACTTATGGTACATTACCCATATACCTTGTTCTTGGAGTGGGAGTATTAAACAGCATTATTTGACTAGAAATGGCCATAACAAAGGCTTGAAGCTTATGGTGGGTATTGCATTACATTTATCAGACAATATTTTCTGCAGTCTTTATTCATTTCTGTTTTACATTTGACTGGTGTCAGATTGGAACACACTTGCAGTGAATACAGCCATACTGCACAGTTATTTGAACAGATTACTTCTGTATGCACAATCCTGCGTTACACTTTTATTGGTAATGCACTTTAGAATCTGGCATTTAATACACATGCATATCTGGCCATAATGTCAGCTATCTTACCCATACACCTTGTTCTTCAAGTGGGTGGAATATACAGTATTATATGGCACAAACTGGCCAGAATCAAGACTTGCGACTTACTGTAGGTATTGCACTACATTTATCAGACAGTTTTTTTCAGTAATCTTTATTCATTTCCTTTGTACAGTTGACCAGTTTTAGATTAGAACACACATGCAGTGACTACAATGCTAGTGACCACTTCTTATTTTGAAGCAGTACATATCATAGCACCATCACCCTTTATAATCAATCTATTACTGTTGCTTCAAGTTTGGCATGCACAGCATGGATAGCTGTGTCAGACCTGTAAGTAATAACCCATTTACCCTCATCATTCTCTGAGTGCAATCTACAGCATATTTCACACGAGTACGGCACCACAGTGACTGTTAATCTAGACCACAACCTCAACTGATGTTTGTAAGCTGTACTACACAATAATGCATGGTTACTTGACTTAACTTGGTTTACCATTTCAGGTGGGCACCGACACATTATTAAACATACTACAGTTTCCAATTATGTTATACCTGACTGTTAGGACTGCAAAATTTGTAAATACTTTTTAATCGTGACAGTTGATTATACATTAGATTACTGCTTCGCTTTTTTCCTACTCAACACACTCACACCTCATCCTGGTCAGACACCCTGCATGAGACTGGACATTGCGAGTTCTCTCATCTGCAGCTGTTGTAAGAGAAAGAAAGCATTATGCATACCAGTTTTGCACATATTCAGTTTGTATACATATAAATCACAGGGAAACATACTTACAGATCTGTGAGGAGCACCCATCCCACAATCTTTGGACCCAAGTGTCCACACTTCTCTTCTTCCTTTGCTTCAGGTCGTTGTAGTGGTGAAGTCACTGCTCACCAGTGTGGGGATACTGGTTAGGTCCCCAGACAACTGATCCCAAGCCTCATACTTACATTTGGAGCCCTGGTAATCGAAGCAGCCGGGGTTCATAGTTGCAGACCAGGAGTACAACAACAACTCTGGACTCCTGTACACTCCATCTCTGCTTTTGAAAGGGCACTGCCTCACCAACACCACCAGGCATATCAGCAGCAAGTGACAACTCCAATGAATGGTGTGAAATTCTCACCCACTGGCCTTCATATGGGATGCATTCTCGCATTTACACATCATACTACAACTTTCAAAACAGCTGTGCATCGCTTAGCTTCACTCAAGCTTGCACAAACCATTTAAATGAATATAAGCAAAGCTGAGCAGTGCTCAAACTGGGTGGACTGTTAACCATGTTTCAGCAGAGCTGAGCACCATGCAAACTTGCAGAAACTGTTTAAGTGAGGCTCAGCACCATGCAGGTTTGCTAAATATCACTATTTTTTTTATTTTCAGTACAGTGATCTTTCAGTCAGCTGACTCATTCACAAAACAAAAATTATAAAGCATGTCAGTCATGAGGACTTGAACCCGAGACCTACTACACTATACCTCATCACTCAACCTGTCTAGCACTTGGATAATGCAGGGAAGCAATATATCTTCACATATACTACTAAGTCCTTTGTTAGCGGTGTGCAGTAAAGCTGTTCAAGGTTGCGCGTTGCTAAGCAATGCAGAACCAAAACAAATACATCTGGTTTCTATGTTTAGAAATATAACAGATGTCAGGTGCATATTATAAACGCAGCTCAGCATCACTAAGCACTGTACCACACTGGGCATACATACATTAAAGTTAAAAAATGCTGTCCTATGCTTACTTCCTGTCCAGACCATTTTCTGGACAGTTCACAAGTTCACTGCTAATTGCAAGGATTCAATATCTGTGTACCTCTGATCTCCCTCGGCAGTGTGCCTTAATAAATATGTATGGCACACTGCTGGAGAGGAATCATGGCCATGTGAACAGATAAAGTCTGTGTAGGCTCTACACAGTGCCTTTGCAGATTTTATTGAATCCTGGGGATGGTCTAAATAAATACAGCAGTGTTTTGTGTTATATTGTGTCTGATATGCAGGGATAAGTTAAGATATTTATTATCATGGGCAACTACATCTGCATTTTGTATTCCCCTTTGGACTGTTGCTCCTGTCCAATAAAAGTTAGCTGGATTAAGCATTCAGTAGAATTTAAGGCATTGTGTGCCACAGCTAATGTTATACATGCTTGAAAATGGTTCTCACAGGAGGTAGTATGTGTTTATTTCATTCTTATGTAAATGTGTAGTTTTTCAGTATATTACCTTAGTCAACATCCTTACTAAGTTTATTTCATAATATCCATTTTGCTTCTGGTTATTTTTCCCATATTAATTGTACTACTTGTTATTTTTCCCATATTCATTTTGCTGCTGGTTATTTGTTTTAAAGATTAGAAGTGGATTTTTCAAAAAGATGAACACAAATGATGATGTACATTTATTTTCACAGGAAAATACAAAAGGTAATAAATTCAAGACTGAAATTACAAAGAAGTGCTATTATGTAGGAATAATCTGTTTATTTTCTTGCAAATTGTGCAAGTATTTGGTGCAGTGTATTTGATATTATTGGAAAATATTAGTTGGTATTATTGGTAGATAAAGCATTTAATAATATTTTACCATTAATGCCCACTGTTTTTATAAGCTGGCTCCAAGTTTGAAAAGATGGCTGTTTTTTAGTTCATTTGATGTCTGACAAACTTTACTTTCGGTTCCCATTTTCCTTTTAAGAAGGCTTTATTTGGGTTCCTTATTGTCATATAAGATTTGTGGATATGTTACCTTTTAAATTAAATGGGAATTTCAATCAAGTATCTCTTAGATCAGGTGACATTTCACATGTTTATCTACCATGTTACTTTATGTTATAGTGTATAGTGTATATGTGCTCTGTTCTTTATTCTGGTAAAAATCTGACCAAAAAAGTTAGGACTATGGAACATCTAATGACTGGAAAATATAAATATGAATAATACTTAATGTATTATCTTTAGACATGCCATGATGCTATTGTTCAACATTTGAAATTTATTGTTATGAGTTGAATTATTTTGTAATTCCAGATATAGTTTTTTATATAGAAAGATGTCATGAGAAAAGATGGATGCTCTATATATTCTTAGATTTAAAGCCATGGCACTTCATGGGTTAAATATGTACATTTTTGCTCAATACTAATACAGAAAGGGTGTGTAACCTGAAAGCTTTGCTGTTTATAAAGGTGTATTTTTTCCTTAAATATGTACATCCCATTGAAAGCTTTTTACTTCATCATTGAATAATTAATTGCATTTTTATTCTCATATCTTCAGGCAAAATACTGAGTAGTTCCTCCCTAATCAGAAGGTCTTCCCATTTTTAAAAAGGGATAACTTAATATTCATTCACCAACAACACGGTATTCTGATTTTTTTCTGTGTTTTGTAAGCATTTCTGTTTATATTTCAGTTGTGAGCTCAAAGCATTCTGAAAAAAACATAGTTAACACAATAAGAATCTGATATACTAATAGCATAACTTTACTCATGATCAAAGGACTTAAAATCCTCCCCACTGCCCTTGATCAGTTTGATTCTGATTACGCACCCTTTAAAAATGCAGAAGTGAAACCATTAAGTTAATTTTCTTTTTTATACTCCAGGAAATAACTTACTAGTGATATTGACATCTATGGCTGAGCTTTCCCCTATCCGACATGTACTTGACAAAATGTCAAAGTTCACTTTAATACAGGTGTTCCTTCTCCATCTCAGCAGCTTCATACTGTTCCATTTTTCCTCCTTTGTGGGTTTATGCTAATGTTTTCTTTCCTCCTTTCTCTTTTCACATTTTGCTCTCTTTGTACCTCATACTGCCTCCAGTAATTTCATTTGTAATGCGAGTTTGTTTGTTTATCTGGATAGAGCACTGACAAGTATTACCGATTGCAGGTTTAGCCTGGATTAAATTGTACAGCAAGCAAAGAACACAATTTGTGGATAATTAGAGCTGAGAAAATACAAAAGAAAATACAACATGGTTAATCTGCGGTGGTGGTGCTGCATTGTTACCTCACAGTAAGAAGTTGTCCTGTTCGATTTTCAGCTAGAGCATCTTCTGTGTGGAGACATGCGTGAATGGGCGTACCTTCGTTGAAGGTTGTGCGTCAGGGCCGGCAACTCGGTACGTAAAAATCTACTGCCAATCATTAGTGGACCAGAGTTCTGCTGTGGCGACCCTTAACTGGGAAAAGCCGAAAGACCAACAACAACAAGAAAATACAACATGGTTACAGCATATAAATAGTACATGTTCAGCACAGTCATCGTTTACAGGATTACAGAAAAAGTAGAAGAAGCTATCAATCAGATGAGCTAAAATAGTGTCACTATGTACATTCACATTACTTTCTATAACAAAAAGATAGGTGCAGCATATGAACTAAGCTAAAACAGTTATTCAAACATGCATACATATATAGATAGGGGTCTACTTTTAAACGTCGACTTACCATTTCATCAACGTTCAAAACAGCAAGACGAAACTGTCAGACGTCTACAATCACAAACTCTGTGAATACCATATTTCCTCTCCAGGAAAGTAACCATTTGGCCACCAATGATAACATTACAAACGAAAGTAAATGACGCCCACTGAATGGGGGGGGGGGCTGCACTCCCCACACCCACCCTACTTGACTATACCAACAACGAGATCACACTACAGTGGAGAAAGGGCAACATTCACCATGGTGGCCAAGTGGTTACTTTCCTGGACAGGAAATATGATGTTCTGGGAGTTCGTGATTGTAATCTTCTGATGTTTTCATCTCTCTGTTTTGAATGTCAATGAAATGTTAAGTCGACGTTATGAAAGGGACCGATAGACATATATGTATATGCAGAGAGAGAGAAAGAGAGAGAGAGAGAGGGGGAGAAAAAGACAGACTGGTGGATTGCTGTAGGGTATGGAGAAGTCATAGAGATAGTAGCAACCAGAGATTTATTGTGACTGTTCAGTTTTTGTTAAGTAATATGACCTGCCATGTGAGACTTACATCTGCTTTCTTTAAATAGTTTTTGAATTGGATCTGAATTTTTTGCACTCAGACATCTCCATTACGCTTGAAAGAAGATTTCCACAGTTTTCAAGAAAAAAGAAAGAAACTGTGATCAGATCAATCTAGCTTAGTTTTGAGGCTTTAGAGCACCTGGTCTGAGCTGGAATGGTTCCCAAAGTTGTAACTCCTGATGGAGTACTGTGAAAAGCAATGAGTCCAGATGGAGTTTTGCTCTCTAAAACACAGAGATCCATTTAGACAGTGTATGGCAGAGAAGGTTTTGATGTTCATGGTCAGCTATGAAGCAACATATTTTGCTGGAAATACTTTGCAAAATTGTACTGCTCTAGTCTCTATAATTCAAGCTGCATTTCAAGATCATCTTAAGAGAGACTAGGTGATCTATTAGCTGAATGTTGTGCATGCATAGTCCAGATCAGTTTGTCTCGATGTCCAGTGGTCTGAATTTCAGCTGTACACTAGGTTACTTTCAGCCATCTTTATTGAAACCAGTATGTGATCTTCCTTTTGATTTGCACTCTTTATATAACTAAGCCACCAGCATATTGGAGTATCCCCAAAGCTCAGTTTGTCAGTACCCTTACTGGTTAGGCTTGAAAAATAAATAAAGGAAGAAATAACACTTGTATAATGTAGAATGCTGCACCTTGTAGATGCAGTGGTACACACAATTTTTTGATGACAATTGTATTGGAGACTATGAAAGTCCACCTTACAATTTATCTAAGCCACTGCAACCAAATAATGCTACACATAGGGCTACTTCCTCAGCAAGTGCATTCTCCCTTTCTCTAATGTACAATAGGAGTTTTTGATAGATGAAACACCACAGACACATGCCTCTATTCTCACCCTAGATGGACAGATGAGTGCAGGCAGTTGTTTTATCATACTTCTGCCTCTCCCCTTGGCAACTCCTACATGTGGAGAGTTACTTAAAATGTTAAGTGCCTAGGTCATAACCAGGACTTTATCCCTTTATCTCTCTGTGCCACAGAACTGGTTACTGCAAATAATGATAACATCTTTTGCGTGGGCTTGCCAGCATTAAACTTTTACTGAGACTGTTAATTAACTATAAGCAAGATATTCAGAAAACTTTTGAGAGTGCTAATTAGCAGACTCAAGTTTCCTTGTACAATGAACTGTTAACTCTGTTGTTTCCTTGCTTATCCTAATTTTTTTTGTTTTTGCAAAAGAAGGCCCTTTACCACTACTACTATATAGACTCCCTAATTAATAAGTTGTTACGTGCCACCTTATCCAGTGCTGCTGTTATGAAGCTGGGCTTCAGTACAGAGACTTATTTTGTGATGTATGCTGATCAGCACAGAGTATTGTTATGCAAATGTTAAAGTAGGGGTAAGGACATTATAGATGGCTTGCCTCATCCACTTCCATGTACTAGACTTATCTCTAATTTAAAGGGAAGAGCAGCATATTTCAAGCATTCAGGCATAGGCCAAATTCCATGGAAATGTCTACATAGTGTTCATAAATGCCAGTGTGACTTTCCCATTGTACATCAGCATCTACAAACAATGAAGACGACGTAAGTCTGTGTCCAAGAATTGACACTGCTAATCTTTTTTCTATTTTCTGATGAAATTCTTTCACACATTTCAAATGCAAAAATGTGAAAAATAAAGGCAGTAATAGGCAAAACTTCTGGGACTCCACAAAAACTGTGAAAATTTGTGAATCTGTACCACTTGTGATATATTAACCAGCAGTTTATCAATATAAGAATGAGGGCACCTATCCTTAACTGATTCCTACCACGTGTGACAATTTTACAGAATCAAATATGTGCATAAATTCAAACAAAAATTGCTCTGGATTACTCCATATTATTATTGTAATACTGGATGCAGAGCCACAGACATATCATGTATTGCCCCCGCTGTCTCTTTAATGAAGCCCACTTAATTACCATTAGAAAGATAAGGCATCATTTGCTTGCTAGAGTCCAAAATCCTATATATTTTGCTTTCTAAAGGCAAAAGAGAAATTTGACAAAAATTGGCAGGATCTGTTTGATCCTTACTTGACTTGGGGATCAGTACCAGATTACCAAATATCGCAGTGGCTAAAAATCACCCTTTCATTTCTGCCTCTTCAAAAGTAAGCAGTGTCTGATTTTGATTATTTTAAATTTTTTTATTGACCCTTTTATTGTAAGTCTTTTCCTCAATAGTATCCATTCTTTTCAAAATACCATCTTGAATATTTTCCAACATTTCCTCTTCATTAAATAAATACTCCCTACAGCCCTCATACTTCTTTATTATACAGCTTAAAAGACTTTATACCTTTTCCCTAATAACCTTTATAATATTTTGGTCTTGAATATCCATCCTGAAATTTTCTTTTCTGAACCCTAAATAAATTCTCTCCTTTTTGAAAGAACTCCCCTACATGTGTTTGTGTAAACCAATGCATATCTAGAACCATCATCTCATATTCTCAAATTACTATTCAAATTCCATGGATCAAAATTAAAATAATCACAACAGTGTCACTGAAAGTGAAAACCAAAGAAATTTTTACTTTGACTTTCTGGTAGCTTGGAGTATTCTGCATCATTCAAGGTACAGTAATCTTGAAGTTAGTGTGTGTGTATGTATATGTGTGTGTGTGTGTGTGTGTGTGTGTGTGTGTGTGTGTGTGTGTGTGTGTGTGTGTGTGTGTGCATGCGTAGGCGTGTGTGCGCACATGTGTAGCTATATATGTGTGTGTGTGTGTGTGTGTGTGTGTGTGTGTGTGTGTGTGTGTGTGTGTGCATGCGCATGCGTGTGTGCGCGTGTGTGTATCTATATATGTGTGTGTGTGTGTGTGTGTGTGTGTGTGTGTGTGTGTGTGTGTGTGTGTGTGTGTGTGTGTGTGTGTGTGTCTATAGACAGATAAATATACAGCTAGGATGTGGGAGTGCAAGGGGATGTCAGACCCACCCCTGCAACAATACTTTACTGGGCTTACAGTTAGTTATTATTTTTCTCTGCAGTTCTATGCCGGTCACATTTTATTTTTGTTTGGTGTTGGCCCTGAAATTATAGGTCTTGTATTTCTTATAAGGATCCCATATTCCCAGTTGTCCAATTGTATTTAATTATAGTATGTTCTTTCAGTTTATTGGCTAGTTTAATTTGAAAAGTAACTATTACACTTTCCAATTGTTTTCAATAAGCATCATATCCATGAGGGCATGCCATAAACTACCCAGCTATGCTATCCTGCATCAATTGTTCTTCTAATGCATCGTTTGACAACTTTTATATCCTTTTGCCATTCCTATTTTGTTCCCACATATTATGACACATATTCCATATTGCCTGATGGTTGAAAAATTCTGTTACTTACATTCCTTACTCTGCTTCTCTAACAGACATGCAATGACATAATTTACATTTCTTAATGTCCTTCTTTCTTTCATTCTTTAGAATAATATGTGCATTCCCCAGTCTCAAAACCTATCCTAAAAATTATTTTTAATTTCCTGACAGTTGACACCTTCCTTGAATTTTCCATGTCAGTATTACCAATGAAATTACCTACCTAAAAGCACCCACATTTATGACTAGATCGGATTGTCTCTTCTAAAACAGATATATTTATTTTTACTCCCTGGCATCTGCATCACAGAGCTATAAACTCCATTCCAATAATACATAACAAACAATAACCTGCTGTGGTCCTACTTGTGTGATATCTAGAAAATTAATAGCACTATATTCGTCAGAAACATCACAACTCCATATTATGTTTCTATTTCACATAAACTTAAAATTTACTCTTTCGTCAATAAATTTAACTGTCTATTCCTGTACAGAATTAGGCTGTTTTACCACAATCTGTATCAAGTTAACTATCCACTGAGGTCTGAGTTTTACACAATGAATGTCTACAGGCAGAAGATTCATGCATTCATTCATTTTAAGGGCAGCTTTCTTTCAGTTGTGCTATGTCTTTTTCCATGTATGCACCTCTCCTCACTAGTATAACATTTCTGATCCACTGAGGATACATTTTTCCCCACAATCTCACAGTTTTCATGCTCCATAATTCAAAATGATATGAAGTATTACTATTTTGAACATCGTTTTCTGCTTGCTTGAATTGCTTGGAGTTATAAAATTATTGCTATTGAATGACTTGCCACTCCACAACAGTAACAGTTGTTTACTGTCAGAATATCTTGTAATTTCTTTCAAATCTTTTTAAATAAAACTTTAGGAATGTGTAATAACACTTTTTATCTTTAATTGCATACTCCATTCCTGTTCTCAGTCAGTAAATAATTTGAATTTATGTGTCTTTTGAGAATCCTGGTATGTGCACATAGTATCAAATTTTCCTATTATTTATCACAAATAGTGAGTACTTTACTGCTAAATTTCATAAATCATGCTTTGCCATTAATGGTGGCATACTGTGAATTATTCGGTCATTGTTTGCTAGTGTTTGCTTTTCCTTTAAAACTATCTGCAAAACTTCCATTTTTAGCATACTAAAAGGTTACAGCATAATATTTTTATTCATTCATTCATTACATGAATTAATGAAGATACAGTCTGTTGCAGCCTAAAAATCATTCATTATATCAAATGAAATATTATTAGTAATAATAATAAAAAGGTGACTTTAAATTTCTCCTAATATAATTGATTCAATTCAAAACTGAATTTGTAGGCAGCTCTCTGAATTTCCATCTGTCAGTTGGAGTACCTGCAAATTTGTCTTCTTAACATATCTTCAAAGGACTATGGGTAACACATTAGTATATCTTTAAAGGACTGTAGGTGTTCAGGGACTACAGAAATAGTATTTTTCATCTTTTCCTCACAAAATCAGTTTTATAAGTACATTTATATCTCTTGTCAGTCTTATAACCAGGTAATATTCAAAAAGGGATTGCATTTCTCCATATAATTACATCATCAGCTTGCATTTCCTCCACTAGTTCAGAGACTACATGATCTCAGACTGTGGCCAAACAATTCAGCAAGAACTACTATAGGCTGCTTTCACATCTCTGCCATCTTCTGTTTCATTCAAAACAGAAAAAAGAAAGATCTTCCCAAATGTTATGGCCAACGTATTCCTTGCTGTGTGCCCAGAATTTTAGCTCATGAAAATATAATTTCATTTCTAAAAGAAAAACAAAAATCATTGCCACAGCTTACATCTGAGTGATTCAGTTTAATTAGAGGCCCTGACTGTAGTATTATACATTGCAGCATACCTTCTTTGCATGTCTTGTCTGTCACATGTGGGTCTTCAAGAAGGACAGATACTGAGTTCTGAAGGAAGGAAACAACATTGTTATACTGCTTTCTATGTGTATATGGTAATATGATCAATCTGATCTTTTTTGTGGAAGTTCATTTCAAAGGAATTCTGGTAATACATCATTTTCAGTATGTGAGAAGGCAATGTTTAGGTCTGAAGAAGTTTAGGTATAAGGAAATAAGGCTGCATGAGTCTGGTGGCAGAAATAGATGTATCTTTATAATGGCAGCACAATCTGCAGGGCAGACACTGTGTTACATAGTAAAAATAAATGACATCATTATAATATAGATAGTCATTACCACTGCGTCATAGGAAAGAATGTTTTAGTTTCAATCCTTGCAAGAGATAAAGGCATTGTGTCAGATTATATAATACTGATAATTAGAAATGAATTGGCTATTCAGCAATAGTATTAAAAGTGTTCGGGGGTCAGACAATATGCAGAATTCCTTAAACATATTAAGTCATTAAATATCACTGTTTTGTCATTTAAGGAGCCCCACCTCCTGCAACAAACATAGGGAATGGCTGATTGTTGCACCATATACTAAAAAGCCCATTGTCATGCTATAGTATTAGCTTTTTCTGGCAAAGGAACTATGTTTTACAAGGTAATTATGGATCATTTGACAGATATGCCTTCTCTCACTACATCATTCAGCTGTAGAAAATATTAAGAATCTCATTTTATATCCAGTAACCTAATAACTATAGTTCTTGCATAAACTATTTTATAATATCAAGCAGAGGATCAATAATTGCTTATAAAGCTCTCCTTTCTTTCCATCAATTTTACAAGTCTAAATGTAGATATGTCCATACAAATACACACACGTGTGTGTATATATATATATATATATATATATATATATATATATATATATATATACATGTCTACTTTAATTCACTGAAAACTCATTTCACTGAATTTCAATTCACCCTCAAAAAATCGCTGAAAGCTCAAATTACTGAAAACTTATTTCACTGAATAACATTTCACTGAATATAAGTACCATTGGGCAAATAAAATATATATGCACTTTTCCCCACTGTAGTGTGATCCTGTTGTTAGTATATATAGTTGGGGGGATCGGGGCCACAGCCCTCCACATTGTGGGGGTGTGGGGGCCGTGGCCCCCCACCTACTTAGCTTTTATATTGTCTCTCATTTCACTAAAAGCTAACAATTTAAAACCAAAAGCAGCTGCCAATCATTAGCGGACCGGAGTTCCACTGTGACGACCCCTAACCGGGAAAAGCAGAAAGACAGTTTATTAGTAGGCATGTTGCATAAGACAATGAGCATGAAAGAAACATCCCTAGAATTCAGAGAAAAAAAAAAAAAAAAGGCTCACTGTACATGATAATTACCCAATCTGAGTTGGTCAATTAGTGTGAGGGTAACAAACTGTGATTAGAGGAGGTTCAATTGTCATGAGCAAGACCTTTTTATTGGCTCTTTAATAGGTTCATAGGTTCATAGGTTGGTACTAGGCTATCAGCCCTAGGCCCTATACAAGCCTAGCCATAACAATTCCCTGGCTATTTCTTCCCACACTACTTACCTCCCTGGACCCCTGTCTAGCAGGGTGACTGACGTGATCCCTGGGGTGAATTTCCTTTCTCCCATCCAATCGTCAAGGTTCCTTTTGAAGAAGGCCAAAGAGGCACTCTGCTTGACATGTATGGGCGATCTATTTCAGAGTCTGGGGAGTCTCTGGGTCAGGAACCTATCCCTCCAGCATGTTTTGTTTATTGTGATGACAAGGTTTAGATCCCTGGAGCGTGTGGCTCTGAGGGATTGGGATTTCTTTAAATGTAGCATGTCCAACAGCTCTGGGCTTGACGTGGCCTTGTATGTTAAGTAGAGATTGCCTCAGAGTAGACTATATGTGACAGAGTATAGCTGGTGTTTTGTAAGGCAGTCAGCATAGGGCATCTGCTTCAGGCACGTGATTCTTTTAGTGAGGTATTTCTGCGGCCTTTCCAGTTGTTGCAGATGTCTTGAGAGGTACATACCAAATGGGGCGTTGTACTCTATAATGGGTCTAATGACGGATGAGTACAGTGGGACAATGACCTCCTTTTTTCTGGATGAAAGCCCTTAGTGATGAGGTGTGCCACATAGAAGAATTTCCTGACTGTTGTGACAATGTGGTTATCGAAGGTGAGACCACTGTCCACCTGAGTCCCTAAGTCTTTTATCACACTTTCAGTGTTTAGTGTACTGTCACCTATATGGTAATTCTCAGATACATGTTTTTTCCCAAAGGGGATAACTATACATTCCTTGGAATTGAGCTTGAGCCCATGGCTCTGGCATCAAGTATCTGTTTCTGTAAGGCCCTTTGTAGAGTATCAACATCATTTGGGGATTCAATAATGGCTCCCAGTTTGCAGTCATCTGCGAACTTTGTTAGCCAGAGTCACTTAGTGTTGGCCTGTACTTCAGAGAAGTAGATGCCAAACAACAGCGGTCCCAGGACTGAACCCTGAGGTACTCCACTTGTCACTTGTCTGGAGCTGGATTTGGAGTCAGCTACTTTTACAGTGTGGGTTCTATCAGTAAGCCAGTTATCAACCCATTGGGTGACGTAGGGATTAATGCCCAGCTTAGTAAGTTTATCTATGATTCCAGAGTGAAGGATGGTGTCAAAGGCCTTCACAAGGTCTAGATAGGCTGTGTGGACCATCTTACCCTTGTCCATGGCTCTGGAGACTGATTCGAAGAAGTCAGTTAGGTTCAGAAGACAAGATCGGCCCTTCATGAACCCAAACTGGGTGGGGTCCAGTGTTTGAAGGTTGCCAGTGTCTTTGTTTATAAGTTCCATGATAATACGCTCCATGGCCTTGCAGATAAGGCTTGTCAGACTGATGGGATGGTAGTTTCCGGGATCCAAGGTGGATCCCCCCTTATGGAGTGGGATAACTGTAGCTCTGCTCCACTCACTGGGCATGAAACCTGAGGTGAGGCTATGATTAAACATGACACTTAGGTGAGGTGCCAGTTCATATTGTAGTTCATGTAGTACACAGCCCGGGATGTCATCTGGTCCCATGGATGCTGTATTCTTAGCTTTGGAGAGTGCGTTTTTTAACTGTGTGGTCATTATTACTGGAATTTGGCAATCTTCCGGTATTGAGATGAGTCATTTAGGGGGTGAAAGGGGGGTGAAGTTGGCATTGAATCGATCTGCCAGGATATTGGCAATATCCTTGGGATCAGTATATTTAATGCCATTCTGTTTTAGCTCAGAGCAGATCTGAGCATTGCCATTTAGATTCTTGACATAGTTATAGAATGCCTTGTGGTTGTCTTTGGAATCTTTGGCAATTTTATTTTCGTAACTAGCTTTGGAGGATTTTATGAGGGATCTCAGTTTCTTACTGAGGCTGGTAAGGGAGTTTTTTGCATCCTGGGATTTTCCTCTTTTCTGCAACAGTTTCTTCCTTTTGTTGTAAAGTTTGTTTATGACAGGGGACCACCAGATTGGCTTCCTTTTTTTGGATGAGAGCATCTTGGTTCTATTTGGAATAGCACGATTCATGCATGAGTGGATGTGCTTGTACAGTGCCTTAGTGTAGGATTCAGCAGTTGAACTATCAGTTCCCATCTGCATGGGTGTCATGAAGTTTGTCACTTCTGACTTGAGTAGCATGAAGTTGGCTTTGGAGGAGTTTTTTATGGAGGTTTCCTTACTGGGGGGTGGGATGTGGATGTTAAGGGTGATTAGCTTATGGTCAGACCTGACTAACGAGGGGGTGACCATAGGTGTGGAGCATCGATTTCCCATGTTGGTAATGACCAGGTCTAGGATATTGGAGCCCCTGGTGGGACTATGGATTAGTTGATCCAGAGCGTTGGAATTTATGTCTCTGCACCAAACACTGTACTTTCAGACTTGATAAATTTTCTCCATAGCGGCTTCATGTATGTGTACAGTTCAAAAGCAAAGGTACCCCATTGGAGTGAATAAGTGATGGCTGTCTTTTGACAGTATTCACATTTTCCTCCTAGAGTAAAATCTTTACTAGGTTGAGCAATTTTCTAAGCAAATCAGGAGCCACAGACATTTCTGTGGAAGAACACATGGCTAATTAACATTAGCCACACCTTGGAATGCCCCATTAACATCTAACTTCACCCATGAAACTGCTTTCCATGCAGAGCAGCCCGTAAGGGGGAAAGCTTCAATGACAGAATTGGATGACTATTAATCAGAAAAGCTTAAACTGATTTCTTGTGCCACCATCTTTATTTGTTCACAAAACTGAAAGCTTTACTAAGGTTGATGAGTACATCATCAGTAAAAAAAATCTTATCTGTGTTAAGCTTGACATGTGTCTTGGAGCGGTGAGATAGCAATTTGCATGCTGAGTAGAATCCAATAGTTTCTTTATTGCTGCTTAAACTGCACTTTCATGGCTTTTATTCAAAATATTGGGAAAACTGCAAAAAGAGACCTGTATTAGTATTGTGGAGCGAAGAGTAAACATGACCTTGTAATATACCTCTCAACCTCTTAATGCAAGAAATCTGGACAAAGCCTAAATTAGTGGGAGAATAAAGACCCAGACAATAAGAACATATTTTAAATATTGCTCTTATAAACTTAGAAAGTTGCTAAAATCACAATTTGTGTTAGCATGTATTTTCTGAAAGATATAAAGGCTGAAATCAAATGTATCCCATTATTTAGTGGCTTCATTCATTGGTGATTTCCCAAAAAAACACAAGTTTTATGAGAAAAAGCCAAAAATATGAGGCAAAATTCTGGACATTCTGTAAAAATGTGGACAGTTAAGAGGTATGCCTTGTAAATGTCTCTCTATGGGTTTCACCAAAGACTCTAGCCCTAATTGTTCAGTGATGGAGCATACATGATTTGGCTGCATTGTGCTTCATTAGTTCCAGGAATTCAAGATGACAGACAGAGTGCAGGAATTGGGCAGTAAAAGTTGGAATCTGAAATGATATGGATGTTGATCTTTTTTCTATTGGAAACATTAGAGCTAAAACTGCAACATAAGCTCTTAACAGACCAAACAGAGCCTTTTAGCTTATAATGATCATAGTTTTTTTGTAAGCCATAAGTCAGATTTTCTTTTGAAAAGTCTTAAAATAATAGTAAAAAGCTTGTGTTTTAGATGGAAAATCTTTTCTACTTAAGCAGTTGCCTGCCATATTGGAGTGTGAGTGGTTAGGTACTGGGAAACTGGGAAGTACTTTGTGTTATTTAGCATATAGCACCAGAAGAAGATACTGAATGCTTGTGTTTGTGCATGTGTGTGTTAGATAGATAGATAGACAGATAGATAGATAGATAGATAGATAGATAGATAGATAGATAGATAGATAGATCGATAGATAGATAGATAGATAGATAGATAGATAGATAGATAGATAGATAGATAGATAGATAGATAGATATAGATACAGACATAGATAGATAGATATACAGCTGGCATGGGATGATAGAGCCATACACAGTGCATGTTAGCACCCTCTCTGCATCTGACTCTAATCTCAAAGGGGAATGAGCAGGATGAAGACCTCTACTCTGAAGGGAGGATGTTGTCCTAAAAAAAAAAAAAAGAATACATGAATGAGTTGAAGGACTTTACTCTGAAGGGGAGTGTACAGCCCTGAAATGACTGGGTGTGAGTTCTCATCCTGCAAAAGAAGGTATAGGTATATAAGGAATGGATCACAAAAATTAAAAAAAGATTACATTTTCTGGCCTGAATACAACTTTATAATTATTAAAAATTATGTTTTATAGTTTAGAAAACCACCACTATGAATGCAGAAAGGTATGAGGGCTTTACGTTATCTTTGATTTCTAAACTATCTGATCTCAAGAGGAATCATTTCTAAGTTTAGCATTTGTCTAACTTTTTTGTATATTTGTTTAAATCCCCATGATTCCTTGAATCTGTACATCTTTCATAGTCTTCATTGTATCTACCTAAATAAAATGGAAACCTTAAATTTCCTATGTTTTATATTTACTGTTTAATATCAACATCTGTGATACTGATCCTTTGTTATCTGCTTTATATTTAGAGTGATTGGCAAAGAAACTAAGGGATTCAGAAAGTCAAGGATAAAATTGGTATGATAATCAAAAAAAAAATGGCATTATTTGCAGATGATATTACTTTGTACCTCCTAAATCCAGAAAGGACATATCACTGTTATGGAACATTTTAAGAGAGTTTCAAGTCTTTTTGGCATATAAAATTAACAAAGAGTGGTTGGGTACTGGGAAACTGGCAACTTACTGGCTAACAAAAGAACTATGTTCATTACAAGCTAAGAGGCTCTGCTTGGACAGTTAAGAGCTTATGTTCCAATTTTAGCTGTAATGCTTCTAATCATAAATCATGTGCCCACATATGAATTGATTCAACAATGCCCATATTTAAGGGAAAACAATAAGATGAAATATTTAGGAGGTTGGACTGAAAAGGCTTCTGTTATAGTAGAGAAGACATGTGGAAAAAGACAAAACAAAACCTGTACAAAAACTGAGAATAGGTCTGAAGATCTGGTAAAATTCCATCCATAATAATTGATTCTTCAGTATATCCTTTAATAGCTGTTAAAATGACATTGGAAAGCCATGCATCTCTGCTGGTTTTCCTCTGCTTAGCACTTTTGAATTCGAAGAATACCCCACATTCCTAGACTTAGTTTCTAAAGTTCTATGTCCTCTCTGCTTGAAATGTCCAACTCCAGCAACCATTGCCCTTCCGGATATTTCTTCTGTGCTTTTCATTATTCTTTCTACCATACAGTTGTCAACAAAAAAAATAACTGTTTCTTTCTCTATCATTCAGTATTTCCTGATCTGATTTTCCTTAAACATTTGTTGATCATAACCAACATTCTCTGCTCTATTCTCTTTGCTACATATTTCTTTTGCCTTTCTCCTTGCTTCATATAACAATCGTAATCATGCACGTTGGCCTCTTTCCTCCAGTTCCTCGTTTTTCATGCCCATCCCTCTTCTCTTGTCTTCCTTCTTTGTCCATGCTTTTATGTAATCCCCTTAAATCCCTATTCATTTGTCTAATCCTTCTATCCCATTCATCATTTCACCCTTTATTGTTATTCTAAAGTTGTTTCAGTTCATTGGTCCCGACCTTCGGTTAGCCAGCATATATTCCCTCAAAGACTTCTTTAATATTACCTAACTAGATTACTGTTCTTTTCCTTAGAATTTTACTTCCATTAACATCACTGCAAATTCTTTGCCATGCAACCAAATACTGCCTTATCCGAAGTCCTGACTATATGATCATGATGTTATAGACCTCTATGCCACCTCACCCTCCACATTCCACCCCACTCTATGGCCTAGACATAAGAATAGCCTTGATCACACAGGACACACATATCCATTTGTTCAGAGTTTGAATAACTGCACCATGGCCTGACCTGATCTATATACCATTTCTCATATGAAACCTATCCCAGCACTTACACTCCACTTTTTTCCTTCTTCCTCTAACCTTATCCCACTTAGTCCTGCAGTCCCCTTACACAAACAGTTCTTACTCAGTTCTTTATCTCAGTTATTGCTTTATCTCATTCATGGCATCCACACTTTCTGTACAATGTGTCCAAAAGTGCTTGAGTTCATCACCATATTCACACTTGTCATTCTCTGTATTGAGCAAGTTGCACCATATCCACTCTTCAGGTAACTCTTTCAGTTAATCTCCTTCAAATGTCCCTTGTTGCTACCCTTCCATTCACCCATTGATTTGATTTCTGATTACCAACTTGCTAAAATTCTGCATCATGTGGAAATTGAACCTCATCTGTTTCTCATTGCAGGAAACTCATATAGACTCGTATACAATACTTAAACTGATAGGTAGTTTTGAAAATTGCCACTTCATGGGAAGAAAATGGAACATCCAGCCAAAGCTCATTTAGATATATTAAGGAATGGTTTGTCTCTTAAAAGACAATTATGCTATGGCATACTGTAAGGACTGCTTTGAGATCTGAAGAGTAGGTACTATTCCTTGCTGTTTATGTAAGGCTTATGATTTGATTTCAACTGAGAAGTTTTTATCTATCCTGTGACCAAAAAGAGATATGCTCCCAGACTTTATGCAGATTGCAAGAGCATGAATTTAGTTTACTTAGAGATTTGTAATGTATGCTGCTGTTTTTATGTTGGAAAGATGAATTGCTCTTTAAGAAGTGAATTCTTCAATATCAGGAAGACATATGGAAATGTGATGTATTTGATGCTCTTGCAGAACATGTTTCTTTTGCTGCACATACTTTTTATTTTATAGTTTTGCAGTTGGTTACTAGGGATATGGAAGGGGGTGATATCACAAATAAAACTGAGGTAGTGGAAATGAAATGGATCATTACATTTTAAGCTGGTAAGAAATTTAGACTAAATGGCACTGTGACTTTATAGCCAGCTTTAAACTCACACAAATTGATTTATTGGTTGATCATTTTTGCTATATATATGTTGCTTGTTTTAACTTGTTTTTATGGTCTGAAGAAGCACCAAAGTGCATTAAAGCACTTACTAAATACATTTACTGTTTTTTAGCCTTGTTATTGGTCTTTCTGTTATTTTTTTCATTATATTAAGGATATGCAGACCCCACATAGAAGGAGACCAAAGTCAAAAACCAAACCAGAGAAGCACACGCTTTTAGTTGGGATGGCTGGCTACTACACCATAGTGCCACACCTCTTCCTAGCCTTACAAGACAAAACTAGCAATGCTGACATTCTAAGTGTTTTTTTTATTTATTTTTTTTTACATTTAACAGTTTTCTAAAGCATTCACAGCACTTCAAACGTTTTTTTTTCTTTTGACAATTTTGACAGCTGTAATTATTAACTTCACTGTTTTTGTAATTTTCACATTTTATTAAAATAGCATAACTATTTCAGATCGGATGCCTGTTTGACTTATAAACTGTCTGATATTGCTATCTCTTGTTGAAGCCTGCATTTATTTTTTTTTCACTATAACTGATAATGTTCATTGCTTTCTTGCACCACCAAGTATGCATTTACTTTAGTATGTCCAGCCTGCAATGGTTGGTGTTTTCCTCTCCCAACTCTTTTTCTGTAATTGCTAAGGAACATGCAATTGCTTCTCTCCCTCTCTTTTAAGAAATCTTTCTTCATGTATTTGATCATTTGATCTTCCCTAATATAGTCAGAAAATTCTATCACTAGCCACTAACACTTCCATAGAGCATGGGTATGCACACCTTTGCCATGCCTGTCTCTTTTATATCCATATTATATTAACTAATACTTATTTTTAGTCAATACCCATAGTATATTACTTAATGCTCACTTTTATTGTTATTTATTGTTCACTAATTATATTTGTCACTCATTCTTATTTTTATATACTTTCTTCCCACTACCTGTTTGCTGTCCACCATTTTCCTTCAGTGCCCTGAGGCTTTCTTTTCATATTTTCTCAACATATTATTTATCCTTTTTTCAATGTGCCCACTGCCACTTCACCTCATGTTTTACTTTCTGATTCTGCTGTCCCTATTTCATACATTAACGCCATTTGTCCATTCACACCACCACTACCTGACTGTTTTCTTACTTTACTACAATGGATGCACCCAACCTCTTTGTTAATTACAGTGACCATTTCCATAAGTCTTTCTTTCCCCATAAGTGAGAATTATGCTGCTGACTTACTATCAAATATAACATCTTGTCCTGTTGCTCTTAAATATTGCCCCGTTACTTTTATATGTAATGCTAAAAAATTAAGTACAACTGAAGTTCTCTTTACCTTTCTTACTATCTGGCCAAATAAATCTCATTTTTTTTAATTTAGTCTAAAGTTATTTCCTCACTCCTATATTCACAGCTCATTTTTATCACTTTCCTTTCCATCTCTCTCCCAACCATCAGTAATAATGTTTGAATTCATTCTCTTTCTTCCTCTTCCTATTTTCTCCTTCTGAAAATGTATCTTTCTAGGTTTTGTGAACTGCTAGTCAGTTACTCTGCCTCAACTTCATTTACTCATATTTATATCACCTCTTCTTCATTCAGGTCATCAAAACCTTTTTCTTGGCAAGTTTTGTATTGGTATCGGTACCTTCCCTTCTGATTAATTTCTTTATTCAACATCCAACTAAAGCAGCTTAGCAGACTCCATAAACTGATTTCTGTGTCTGTCATGGACTTTGTCCCTGTGTTTCATCATTTCACCAAATCAGTGAGGGAAATTCACAGCTTTTGGCTGCTCTGACCATCTCTTCCTTCATTCCTTTTTACTTGAATGTTTAGCCTCTCCTGCTGCTTCACTTTATTTTCTATAACAAACATCTTCAATGCTCTGTTTTCTGACACAGCTATTTTCCACTAAGGCTTCCTGATTGGGGAGGTGACACGTCCTGCTTTTGGGGGATTTTACAGTGGATTTTTCAGAATTGCTAGTTGTTGCTGAAGCACCTACCAAGGGGAGAAAATACTGAGAGAAGAAAAGGAGCCACTTTTGTGATTTTAAGTATTTTCTTCTGATTTTTTGTTAAGTTTTACGGCTTTGCCGCCTACTTTTTGGCATTTTCTGGCTTGCTAAAGTTTATATCTGTAACAGTAACAGTACTTGGAACACATCTAGAGCCTGTTTACTGCATTTCCTGTGTTGTACTTAATGTAAAATCGTTTTTTCTCTAAAAACTGCATTTTACCTGATTTTGGCCTAGCACTCAAGTGTGGGGTCATTTATTGCACTGTTGTGATTATTTTGCTGCTTGTGTATGTCTGCTACCTTTAAACTACAACAAAAAGAAAAAAAAAACAAAAAAATCTTGCTTTTTTTCCCACTTTCTGAAAGTTAAAGTTCAGTTACAGATTTGCTGTTCTGAACTGTTTGGAAGTTTCTAGAAGACCAGTGCCTGCTTGGGCTAAAGGGAAGTCTCTGTGTTCACCAGAGGGAGTGGTTAACACTGAACTGCCTGCCTGTCCCTGGAGGAGTGGTTACTACCTAGAAGCTGCTCTTAAAACCCGGCTGCCTCGTGGTTTTGGCATCTTTTCAGACTTGCTAGTTGTTGCTGAAGCACCTATCAAGGGGAGAAAACGCTGAGAGAATAAAAAAAGCCACTTTTGTGATTTTAAGTATTTTCTTCAGATTTTTTGTTAAGTTTTACTGGTTTTCCACCTACTTTTTGGCATTTTTCTGGCTTGCTAAAGTTTATATCTGTAACAGTAACAGTACTTGGAACACATCTAGAGCCTGATTACTGCATTTCCTGTGTTGCACTTAATTTAAAATCGTTTTTTTTTTTCTAAAAACTGCATTTTAAATGATTTTGGCCTAGCACTCAAGTGTGGGGTTATTTATTGCACTGTTGTAATTATTTTGCTGCTTGTGTATCTCTACTACCTTTAAACTACAACAAAAAGAAAAAAAAAATCTTGCTTTTTTCCCACTTTCTGAAAGTTAAGAAAGTTCAGTTACAGATTTGCTGTTCTGAACTGTTTGGAAGTTTTTAGAAGGCCAGTGGTTGCTTGGGCTAAAGGGAAGTCTCTGAGTTCACCAGTGGGAGTGGTTAACACTGAACAGCCTGCCTGTCCCTGGAGTAGTGGTTACTACCTAGAAGCTGTAGTTTTATTGGCCATTTTGGGTCAATTCTAAACTCCTTGATCTCTCTCTCTTAAAACCCGGCTGCCTCGTGGTTTTGGCATCTTTTCAGGCTTGCTAGTTGTTGCTGAAGCAACTACCAAGGGGAGAAAACGCTGAGAGAAGAAAAGGAGCCACTTTTGTGATTTTAAGTATTTTCTTCTGATTTTTTTGTTAAGTTTTACTGCTTTGCCAACTACTTTTTGGCATTTTCTGGCTTTCTAAAGTTTATATCTGTAACAGTAAGTACTTGGAACACATCTAGAGAGTGTTTACTGCATTTCCTGTGGTGCACTTAATTTAAAATAGTTTTTTTTTTCTCTAAAAACTGCATTTTACCTGATTTTGGCCTAGCACTCAAGTGTGGGGTGATTTATTGCAATGTTGCAATTATTTTGCTGCTTGTGTATCTCTGCTACTTTTAAACTACAACAAAAAGAAAAAAAAAAAAAAAAAACTTACTTTTTTCCCCACTATCTGAAAGTTAAAGTTCAGTTACAGATTTGCTGTTCTGAACTGTTTGGAAGTTTCTAGAAGGCCAGTGCTTGCTTGGGCTAAAGGGAAGTCTCTGTGTTCACCAGTGGGAGTGGTTAACACTGAACAGCCTGCCTGTCCCTGGAGGAGTGGTTACTACCTAGAAGCTGTAGTTTTATTGGCCATTTTGGGTCAATTCTAAACTCCTTGATCTCTCTCTCTCTTAAAACCCGACTGCCTCGTGGTTTTGGCATCTTTTCAGGCTTGCTAGTTGTTGCTGAAGCACCTACCAAGGAGAGGAAATGCTGAGAGAAGAAAAGGAGCCAGTTTTATAGGTTCATAGGTTCATAGGTTCATACTAGGCTATCTGCCCTAGGGCATTTATAAGCCTAGCCAGAATGTGTTTGGCTTTTGCCACCCATTTTAACTTTATTTTGCTATGCCCTTTTTGAGGTTAGTATACTGTGCCTCTGTCTAACAGTGACACAGAAGTGATACCCGGGGTAAACCAACGATCTCCCATCCACTCATCAAGATTCCTCTTGAATAGAGTCAATGAGGGACTCTGCCTAACCTGGACTGGGATGTTATTCCAGAGTGAAGGGAGCCTCTGGGTTATGAATCTGTCCCTCCAGCATGTCCTATTTATTTCAGTGCTGAGGTTCAAGTCTCTCGAGCGCGTAGCTCGATGGGATTTGGATTTTCTGAGGTGCAGCATGTCCATTAATTCCGGGTTGGACATGGCTTTATACGTCAGGCACAGATCGCCTCTGAACAGGCGGTATGCCACTGAGTAGAGCTGGAGTTTCTTTAACTGGGCAGCATATGGCATCTGTTTGAGCCCTTTGATCCTCTTGATGAGGTACGTTTGGGGTCTTTCCAGTTGCTGCAGGTGTCTGGTAAGGTACATCCCAAAAGGGGCATTGTACTCAATCATGGGCCTGATGAGGGATGAGTAAAGAGGCATGATGACCTCCCCTGATCTAGATGTGAATCCATTCATGATTAGGTGGGCTATATAAAATGTGTTTCTAACCACTTTGGCCACGTGGTTGTCAAATGAGAGATTGCTATCAACTTGGGTCCCCAGGTCCCTAATTACTTCTTCTGTACTTAATGGATTACCACCTATGTGGTAATTTGTGGGCACTTTGTTTTTGCCAAAGGGGATGACTATACACTTTTTGGCATTTAGCTTGAGGCCATGGCCCTGGCACCAGTTGTCTGTTTCTATGAGGCCCTTTTGGAGGATGCTTGTGATTTTAAGTATTTTCTTCTGATTTTTTGTTAAGTTTTACTGCTTTGCCCCCTACTTTTTCGCATTTTCTGGCTTGCTAAAGTTTATATCTGCAAAAGTAACAGTACTTGGAACACATCTAGAGCCTGTTTACTGCATTTCCTGTGTTGCACTTAATTTAAAATCGTTTTTTTTCTCTAAAAACTGCATTTTACCTGATTTTGGCCTAGCACTAAAGTGTGGGGTCATTTATTGCACTGTTGTGATTATTTTGCTGCTTGTGTATCTCTGCTACCTTTAAACTACAACAAAAAGAAAAAAAATCTTGTTTTTTTCCCAGTTTCTGAAAGTTAAGAAAGTTCAGTTACAGATTTGCTGTTCTGAACTGTTTGGAAGTTTCTAGAAGGCAAGTGCTTGCTTGGGCTAAAGGGAAGTCTTTGTGTTCACCAGTGGGAGAGGTTAATACTGAACAGCCTGCCTGTCCCTGGAGGGGTGGTTACTACCTAGAAGCTGTAGTTTTATTGGCCATTTTGGGTCAATTCTAAACTCCTTGATCTCTCTCTCTTAAAACCCTACAACTCTCTTTTTGCGCAGTTGTGTGCACTGAGCAGCGTTGGGCAGCGCCACCTAAGCAGGTTTAAACTATTCCAGGCTCCAGAAAGTCTGCTCTTCACTTTTTCCCTTAGAACTGTTCAAACTCTCAAAGTAATCACTCTATTCTCTTTCTAAAGCCCTGCACTTGCTCAGCTCTTATAAGGAAACACTAACTAACTAAAGCACTACACCCTCCTTGACTTCTCATAAGTATTAGGCTCCCGATTGGTCCTTCCTGATCAAGTGAAAAATCATTTCCCTTCCTTAATCTGATCAGTAAAAAAACAGTTCCCTATACTAATCTGGTATGTCCAAGGGTCAGTTTCAAGGTTACTCTCCAGTCCAGCTGGTGAATCTGGGAATTTTGAGGCAATGTTACAATTGCCTTATGTACACAGACAACCCTCTCCTCCTTCCAACAAGCTCTAATACATGTGAGAGATGCAGTTACACAGCCAAACTGGAGGCAGAGCTCTCTCAACCCAAGACTAGCACAGTCAGTCAGGAGGAAAAGGTAACCACCCACACCACAAATCCAGTCTCACACAGACCTATTGCATCTGCATACCCAACACATAAACACACAAAAACATACTCAGAGGCTCTAAATAAAAATCTGCTTAAACAGCAAAGACCTCCTAAGCAGATATCTAAGCAACAGCCACCCCTCAAAAATACCCACGAATCACATATCTCACAAAATCAGTGTGCCTCACAGTCACAGCACTTAAGAACAAACAACACACCAAATGCACTTGCTATAGGGGACTCTATTGTCCGGCACACTGACGTCCCGCTCACCAGACTGAACAAGGAGAAGGTCAATGTAAGCTGCCTGTTGGGTGCCAAGATTCGCCACATAACGCAAGCACTCAGGTCACTCCAAAGCAAGTACAAGTATGACTCCATCATTGTCCATGCTGGTGTGATTGACCTGAGATGTACCTCCCTGGACTACATGAAAAAAGACATAGAGGAGCTCTCTGACCATGTAGCCCAGGCTGGTATGACATTGACCTTGAGTAGCATCTTGCCCTCACCAAGAATGATGCCACAGTATAAAGACAAAATGATCAGTTTCAACAATTGGCTAAATTATTGGTGACATTCAAAGGGGATCCAGTGTCTGTCAGCCAGGGATGACATGCTTGACAAGCCACGCTGCTTCGCTAGGGATGGCTTGCACCTGTCACCCTTAGGCTTTTGTATACTGGCCAAGGCTCTTGCCAACCCCATAGTGCTTTTTTTATGCAAGGCTCAAAGGACAAACCCACCTCCATAGACAACCCAAGGATAACAAAACTAAAGGTAATGCTACTCAATGCCAGAAGTCTAAACCTCAAGATGCACACACTCGAGGCTCTCCTCAGTATGGAGAAAATTGATGTCTGTGCAGTAACAGAAACCTGGTTCAAGGATCCAGAGAGCACCCCAGCACTACCAGGTTATAACTCATACCATGCATTTCGGCCAAAAAACTCGGACCGAAGCACAAAAGGAGGGGGAGTATCTATATTCATCAAAGATACCTACACCTCCAGGTTAGTGGCACTGCACAAAGCATCGGAAACCATCCATGTGCAACTAACAGCAGGGAAAACTGCCTTTCAGTTTGTAGCCTGCTACAGAACATCCTCCCTATTACAGGAAACCCACTTGGGATTCCTGAGAACACTGGAGAATATGAAGGTCTCTCCAAACACTATGTTATTGGGTGACTTCAACTACCCAAACATTGACTGGGAAAACTGCTCAAGCCCAAACACCCTCGCCCAATGGTTCCTTGAATTTATAAACTCTAACACAATGGAACAACTGGTCACCACTCACACAGGAGGGAACGACATATTGGACCTGGTCATCACCAACATGGGGACTCTATGTTCCACACCAGAGGTAAACCCCTCATTGGTAAGATCAGACCATAAACAAATTTCCCTGGACATCCATATCCTGTCCCCACCCCCAGCCAAGGAAATCACGGTAAAGAATTTCTCAAAAGTCAACTTTGCACTTCTCAAGACTGAGGTGGAATCCTTCAAAGCCCCTAGGCCAGAGGATAATACAATCCAATCCGCAGAATCCTTTACAAATGCATTCTATGAGCACCTGCAGGAATGCATGGATCGTGCTATCCCAAATAAAACCAAGACTCACTCCTCCAAAATCAGGAGACTGGTCTGGTGGACCGCGGCCATAAATAAACTGTACAACAGAAGGAGGAAGCTACTACATGACAGAGCAAAATCCCAAAAAGGGAAGGCATCTCTGATCAGTATTAGCAAGAAACTTCGATCCCTCATAAAATCATCAAAGGCCAGTTTCTAAAGAAAAATTGCCCTAGACACTAAAGATAATCACAAGGCCTTCTTTAGTTATGTCAGGAACATGGGCGGAAACTCCCAGATATGCTCTGAATTGTTGCATAACGGTACATAATATACCGAACCTACAGACATAGCCAACATCCTGGCAGACAGATTCAGTGCAAACTTCTCCCCCCCTTCCCCCCCAAAGGAGCAAATGCCTATCCCAACTGAATGTGACCTCCCTGACATCTCAGATGCACAGGTGAAGGCTGCCCTCTCCAAAGCATAAAACACAGCATCTATGGGACCGGACGGTGTCCCAGGCTGTGTCTTACATAAGCTCCAAGAAGAACTGAACCCTCACATTAAGTCACTGTTCAAACTTAGCCTTACTGCAGGATATGTACCCAAAGAATGGTGTACAGCTACAGTGGTCCCACTCCACAAAGGTGGTGCCACAATGGACCCCGGAAACTATCGCCCCATAAGCCTGACTAGTCTGGTCTATAAAGCTATGGAGCGTATTATCATGGAACTCATAAATAAAGACATTGGGAGCCTCTAGACACTGGACCATACCCAATTCAGCTTTGTTAAGGGCAGATCTTGCCTCTTAAACCTAGTTGATTTCTTTGAAACAGTTACCAAAGCCATAGATGAGGGCAAGGTAGTCCACACAGCCTACCTGGACCTCGCAAAAGCCTTCGACACAATACCCCACTCGGGCATCATAAATAAGCTTACCAGCTTAAATATCAACCCCTATATCACAAGATGGGTTGCAAACTAGCTCAGAGATAGAACCCACATGGTCAGAATCGCAGGTGCCATGCCCAAATCCAAACCAGTTACAAGTGGCATCCCACAGGGCTCAGTTCTGGGACCTCTCTTGTTCGGTATATACTTCTCTGAGGTTCAGGCTAACATGGGGGGATTATGGCTTACAAAGTTTGCAGATGACTGCAAACTGGGGGCCATAATCGAATCTCCAGCTGACACAAGCATCCTCCAACAGGGTCTCACAGAGACGGATGCTTGGTGCCAGAGCCACAGCCTCAAGCTAAATGCTAAAAAGTGCATAGTCATCCCCATTGGGAAAAACAAGGTGCCCACAAATTACCACATAGGTGGTAATCCATTAAGTATGGAAGAAGTAATTAGAGATTTGGGGACCAACGTAGATAGTAATCTCTCCTTTGATAATCACGTTGCCAATGTGGTTAGAAAGACCTTCTATATAGCCCACCTTATCATGAAAGGGTTCGCATCTAGATCAAGAGAGGTCATCGTGCCCCTCTACTCATCACTCATCAGGCCCATAATTGAATACAATGCCCCTTTTGGGATGTACCTTACCCGACACCTGCAGCAACTGGAGAGACCCCAAAAGTACCTCACCAAGAGGATCATGGGCTACAAACAGATGTCCTATGCAGCTCGACTAAAGAAACTCCAGCTCTACTGAGTTGCTTACCGCCTACTCAGAGGCGATCTATGCCTGACGTACAAAGCCATGTCAAACCCAAAATTAATGGACATGCTCCACCTCAAAAAATCCAAGTCCCTTAGAGCTACATGCTCCAGGGACCTAAACCTCAGCACAAAAATAAATAGGATATGCTGGAGGGACAGATTAATTTCCCAGAGGCTCCCCTCACTCTGGAATAGAATCCCAATTCATGTTAGACATAGCCACTCGCTGACCCTCTTCAAGCGAAATCTGGACGCGTGGATGGGAAATCACAAATTTACCCCTGGGATCTCTTCTGTGTCCATGCTAGACAGAGTCACAGTAAACTAATCTTAAAAGGGTACCTTCTGTGACCTACTTTACAGAGGCACAGTAGGCTAATCTAACAGGGAGGCGGAAGCCAAATACACTCTGGCTAGGCTTATAAATGCCCTAGGGCAGATAGCCTAGTATCGACCTATGAACCTATAGTGATACAATTCACTGTTCACCTCTTCCATTTTAATCATTCTGTTTGTTAAAACAAAGCACCTGTCCTTCCTTACTGATCTATGTTACACAAAAGCATGAAGAAATGACTGTGACCCAAATGATCAAGGATCACCTAGCAACCTGGAAACTGCAGGTGGTATCCAATTTGACATGCTGTGAATGAGCATCTGGCTATATCTCACCCATATGAGAAGATGGAAGTGGTCTGGTCACCTGCAGTGCTGCGCCGACTACAGAAAGAGATGAAAGAGTGATGCTTATATTCCAGAGTGATGTGACCAGTTCTTTTGTACAGCATCTACCTAGTAGCTTTCATGAGGCATGTACAGTAATGCATAAATTCATAGAGGAAGGAATAGTAGGCCTTTGCATCTCTCAGTTGTTCATGTTTGCTGCTGGAGGATACTGAAACTAAAAAAAAAAAAATCTTCTGTTTGTATGGATGATGGTTTTTGAGCAACTAACTCTTTGCCTTGTGGGAAATAGTAAACAGACATAGGTTCATAGGTCAACCACAAGGGCCTTTTTAAGTCTAGCCATGCATCAGAAATCTCTGACAAGTGCTGATATCCTTGATAAGTGTAAGCATGGGCCTGGGAGATGAACCATTTACAAGTTGCCTGTGTCCATTAGAGACATAGATGCCAAACCAGGTATGAATTTCTGGTTTCCCATACAATTGTCCAAGTTGCACTTGAATTGGGTTAGGGAGGAACTCTGCTTCTCATGGATGGGGAGCCTGTTCCATAAACAGGGTAATCTCTGGGATACATACCTATCTCTCCAGCAGGTCCTATTTATATCACAGGCAAAGTTTAAGTCTTTAGAATGGTAATTCTGGTACTGTTTGTTTTTTGGATATGCAGGAGGTCCATCAGAGTGGGGTCTGTCAATACCCTGTATGCCCTGCATAGATATCCTCTCAAAAGTCTGTAGTATCCTGCATACAAGGTTTTAACATGGTCTGTGACATTAATAGAACTTTCTGGTGGGATAGATTTGTGTCCCAATGACTCCTCCATCTGTGGAATAGACTATCTCTCCATGCAAGCAGAGTACCTCCCTAAGCCTCTTTAAGAGGAACCTAGGCAACTGGATGGGAAACAGAAAATATACCCCTGGGATCCCACCTGTGTCAGTGCTGGACAGGGAAAACAGGTGCTGACTTTGTGGGAACATGGGTGAAATTCTTGGCAAGGCTTATAAGGTCCTCCAAGCCAATAGCCTAGTATTGTCCTATGAACCTATGAGACAGAATACAGAGATAAGGCCTTGAGGTGGTCTGCATAGGACATATTATTTATGCCCCGTATTTTTTATTAGGGAACCACTGTGGACATTCCAGTTGTTGGATATGCCTGGTTAGGTACATACCAAAGGAGGAATTGTACTCAATGATAGGTCTGATGAATGCTGAATACAGTGGAACAATGACTTCCTTGGAATTAGATGCCACACCTTTGTTTATAAGTTGCACAAAATAGAATGATTTCCTCACCACTGTAGACACATGATGATCAAAGGCTAGATTACTGTCTATGTGTCCCTAAGTCCCTGTCTACTGGGTTAACTCTAAGGGGTGTGTTGTCAATATGATAGTTACCAATGATGGATGACTTCCCAAAGGATACTATTATGCATTTCTTGACATATAGTTTTAGTTCATGGCTCTGACAACAGTTGTTTGTCTGTGCCAGCCCCAGCTGGAGAACCTTTGTGTCAGTGTGAGATTCAATTACAGCTCCTAATTTGCAGTCATTTGCAAATTTAGCCAGCCAGAGACCACTGACATTGGTCTTGACGTCTGAGAAGTAAATGCCAAAAAGGAGCGGTCCAAGGACTGATCCCTAAGGGACTCCACTTGTCTTTAATGGTGATTAGATGGTTAGCAAGCTAGGTGAAAGAAAAAAAATCAGTAAAAAAGAAAAAAATTCTTCAGTTTTGGGGACAAATTATTGAATCTGGTATCCACAAATAAAGTGCTTTCTTAGCCAAATAAATTAAACACTAGCTACATCAAATAGCTATCAGGTAAAATAAGAAGCATGTCACAGGTAGATCTAGGCTCCTGTCTTTCTTACCTGTTCTTGAGCAGCAGTTCGGCATTGCCATATGTAATGAATTTTTGAAGAGAGATCCGGAACAATTTTTTGACTTGATTAGTGATAGTTATAGATATTAATTTCCTATGTGATTCTTCCAAACCAAATTGTTTTATCTATTTGTGGAAACATCACAACCTTAGTTTTAATATTTCCTTCCCAAATGGTGCATCTTGTCAGTCCATAAATTCAGTACATCAGTCTTTCTAAGGCTACTTTCATGTCAATGACAATATAATTTATCTGACAGTTCTATACTTTCTCTGCTATACCAGCTATTTTTAGCACAAGTGTTTACAGAAGGATGGTATGTTTCAGCTTCTTGTGACCTTGAACTGTATAAAAAGAAAATAAGTACCTGAAAATAAATTAATTATAATTTATTAAAGGGTCTTTAGTGCAATTTGTTTTTTTTTAATACTATATTGAACTGTATAATAGTACGTTGAATATCCAACATAGGATTTAATGATGTCAGAGTTAATTTTAGGACAGTACAGCATATGGCTTGCAGCACACCGTTATAGCCACCAATAACTATGCACTGTTTGAAGTATACAAGCCAAGGCATATGCACTGGGAGGCATCAACTAAAAAAAAAAAATCTTGCAACCTCTAGCTTGCATTTAAAGGAGGTTATTATCTATGGGTGGCAACATTTCAGAGAAATATGGTACATTTGTTCATCATATGCTACATGTAACAATTGTCCCCTGAACCCTGTTCCCAATACAAATAACAAAATCAGCATAGACTGTTTTACCAGATTGTATTAATCCAAAGATATAGATATAGATATACATATAAAGATATATTATAAACTTCTTATAATCATACAAAAGTAACAGACATAGAAAACATGTACAGTCAGCATGGCAGAACATAAACCTAAATATGCTATCAATATTAAGAGAAAACACTACTACTACTAACCTTGCGCACCAATAAGTATGGGCAGCATGGCACAATGCTCACCTCAATATGTCAGCACATTAGGAAAACAGGAAATCCTAGTAATCTTTGAGACTATCACGTTGGGGCAGTGTGACAGAATGCTTACCACAATGTTCTAACCAATAAGCAGCATCACAGGACTGTTCACTTAACCAATCCAATTCCCCCAAGAGCAGCATAAGCCACCACTTACTATACATTAAACCTGCTGGAAGAAAGAGAAGGAACAGAAGGACTTCTCTTCTTCAAAGGCAAGATCCACTCTTCTGCCCACCAGGCTGCCAAAAAAGCCTGTTTTCTGCCTTCTTCCTAAACATAATATCTCAAGTCTTAATTGCTATTACCTTCAGCTACCCTTCCAATGTCAAATAAATGCATGCTAAACAGCTCCATCCCAATTCACCAAATGTATATCAACACTTCAAACCCATATCTAGCTCCTCAAAATGTATACAACACTTGCAAACCATATCCAATTCCTCAACATGTATACCGACACTTCTAAACCATAATGCATCTCTGTCTGCCCAATTCCAAATCTCAAGCTCTGTGAATCCTAATGCAGACTTATTCTGACTACCCTGTGGTAAAGAAAACTTTATTCAACCTCAATTAAACTAACAATGGATGTAAAAAGACCCTATCAGAATGATGGCAGACTAACCAGAACTAACCGAGGAACTACTCCTTAATTGACACTGAAGTACATAAGACATGACAATGCCTCTCATAGGAACCACTCTTAAATCACACTTCATTGGCTGTATTATTGAAACTTGTGGAATAGCTCCACTGCCAATATATTTCTAGTGTATTCACTAGCTGATCCTAACACACAGCTCTGTGCCCTTGTCAGACATTCCCTACTGCTGCACCAGGTTTATCAATAATCCCTCAGGCCTTCTTGGCACTCACCCACCAGTCCAAAACAGACAAATGTCCCATCCAGGAGAGCTGATTTCTTCCTGCATAGAAACAAGAGTAAACCCACTACCTTGGTAGAACCCCTAGAACCTGTTGGTCTCCACATTCTTCAAGTAATGACAGAAGAGCATTATCTGCCCCACCTACCTGAACATCTTCTGCTTGCTTTTGAAACACTAAGTCTGTAAGCTTACTTGCCCCTACTTCTTCTAAACTAGCCAACCAGCCACTAGCCACACAATATCACCGTATACCTAATAGCAGTACTCAATGCTACCTCCTAACTTGGCCAGCTGTAGTTCTGCATAATGTACTCAGCACTGCATGCTCCACAATCTATACATCTTGTAATGGTCTCTTTTTACCCCAAGCCAGCAATCAAGGAGCCTCAATCCTCACCACTGACACCAGTGAGAGATGCTCACTAAGAACAGGAATGAACTTGCGTAGTATTTTAAATACAGCTCTTTGCATCAAGCACAATTTCTCCCAAGAGCACACAGGGAACCTACTTCAGACCCGGGACTGAACTCTTTGTCTCTCCAGATCCCAAACAAGACTCACTTTGGAGTACTATGAACACACACACGCACACACACACACACACACACACACACACACACACACACACACACACACACACACACACACACACACACACACACACACACACACACTCCTGGGAAAAGCTGGCACAAATTTACTAGCTGTGCCCTTTTCTGTCCAGACAAGAATGTAACTTTGCTGCCACCAGTCAGTCACTATCAGGCTCTTACAAGGGTATCCAATTATACTGAGCAAAATCAATGCTTATATAAATAGTAGACTGTAACCCAAGCAGCAAGGATTTTCATAGTGGCCAAGGTATCACTAAAATAAGTACAAGTACTTTTGAGATATTAAAGGTAATCTCTAAAAGACCAGCCACAATGAAAGGTATAAAAATATTTTATAAAAAAATAATAAAATAGAAAACATGAGAATATTAAATATCCAAGTACAATAAACGTCAGAGTTTTAATCACAGGAGAAATAAAAATAACAGAGTTGGACAGATTCAAACAGATGCAGAAAACAAAAAATAACTAATATCACTGTATTTCCTGACTGTCTAAAGAATAACTGTTCCTTAGCTAACTTAATTAATTCAGCAAGGCAAGATGAGATGTTGAGATGTTTACTTCTTCTAGGCAAGGTGATGAGTTTCCAATTTACACTGATCTGAACTCAACTGACTGACTGTGATAACTGACATAGATTTTTACATCAGGTTCAAAAGAAAACAAAACAAGCTGTTGTGTGAGTTCCATCCTCTCAGTGCTGGTTATAGAATGACATCACAGTTGATCACCTGACTCTAGTATGGTACACACTCATGGCTTTTCTAAGATCTGTTGCAGTATTATTATAGAACAATTAAAAAAACTTCTACTCTTCCCTTACATAATTCTTTGTTTAAATATAAACATTTAATCAGTTATAATAACACTGTTGATATCATTTTAACATAAGCATTTGTACAAGTCAGTGTGATAGTCAAATGACACAAAATTATTTATAAAATTCCAGCTAATTATGCTGGCATTTGGTACACGTGCACTGCCCTTTTCTCCCTGACACAAATAACAATACCTCACATCATCACACATGTATCCATGTAAGGTTACCAAAGCATCAATGTTTAGCAAATCCTTAACACCTAAGGCTCTTTCTGTGGTACGTAAGACTACCCAGTACACCCAAATGGTTCTCAGCTACGAAGTATCTAGCTGCTGTCCCAACCAATGAACATTCGGTTCTAGACACACCCTCTACAAAGTCTCTAAAACCACCAAAGTAATACTATAACATCCTTAGCTGACCTTGCTCAAGATTACTAAACTATTAACCCTGTAACATCTATGCAAGTATTCAAATATCCATTGGTAATTATGCTGAAAAAACCTGTGCCCCTTGAGACAGGCTCTCCAAAAGTATCTTAGAATGTCTAAAATATATCTAGCTGTAAAGAGATAGGCTAGATTTCAGGCAATGCAATATAAATTTGCTCAACAATTTGCTGAAACCTGAACCGATGCTAATTTGTCCTAGTAAAAGCTACCCTCTTATTTCTCAGTTCTGCCTGTCCAGTTAAGGTAACTGTCAAACTGGGGATGGTTTTGCAAAACGTAATGTCTGACAACCCCAACTTTGGCTATCTGCCTACATAATTCCATGCCTAACATCCCCTCAGCTGTATCACCATCCCTTGACTATACTTGAGAATTATTAGTGTGAATGACAAAGTATGTCAAATGTAGCTGTATGTTTGCTTTCAGCATTGATAATAATTTTTGAAGACGCATGCACCAAAGCAATAACACCCAGGCAAAATAATTAACTCTGAATATATATATATATATATATATATATATATATATATATATATATATATATATATATATGGTTTCACTTCATAATTTTCGAGACCATAAAGCCGAAACCATACAAAACCGAAACTTCACAAACCCGAAACCATAAACCCGAACACACAGCATACACCATATCACACACAAACCACAACACCCGCACCACAAAACAAATAAACACAAAAAACCCCACCAAACACACAAATACCTACAATACACAAAAGCAGGGGGGCAACCCTCCTGCACCCCTCCACACCCCTCCTACCTATATATACTAACTTTGAGATCGCACAAACAGTAACAGACAGAACATTTACACCCAGACATTCCACAACGCGTGCGCACACACACACACACACACACACACACACACACACACACACACACACACACACAAAATCACACATACACAAGCACCAACACCACCACATCTAACAATTACACACTCGTATGTTAACCTACCCACCCTAATCCACACATACAACTTAAAAACAATCTAACACACACTCAAACTCTCACCCAAAGCCCTTAAAAACCAGTCACTTACCTTACACTCCACACAAATCGATACACCACATCAAACTACACCCAATGTAAACACCACACGTCACATAACGTAAAGCCATAACTGTGAATTCAAGATATTCAAATTTGCGATTATGCACTTTCCACATTTTGAAATTCGGCTTTATAGTCTTGAAATGCTGAAATTTGAGATTTCAGAATTTCGAGATTATAAAGTGAAACTGTATATATATATATATATATATATATATATATATATATATATATATATATATGTGTGTGTGTGTGTGTGTGTGTGTGTGTGTGTGAATGTGTAATATGTATATTTCTTGTTAAGGTTAATCCCTCTAAGCCAGTGGCCTCTATTCATGGGAAAACCTACATGATCTTCATACCATTGGCCATTGCACCTGAAAACTTGCTTACTGTTTTTATTCAGCAATGGAACCCTTTACACCTCTGAGTTACCACCATCTCAGAGAGATGTGGGCTCCAGTTAACCTCTCATCTCAGCATGAAACTCCCAAAATATAAGCATCCCCACCCCATATTGCCCAGCATTCTAGTTTGAAAAATGAATCCAATCATCTGGGGTGAAACTAGAATGTGCAGCCTTCTGATCTTCGAATAATAGTCAGATGGTCTACCTGTTAAGCAACTGATACTGCTACATGGCTGTAGCCTTACATTTAATTAAAGCTTTATGGCAATCTATTTTAGGAGGACATGGACCCTGCATCCATCCAATACACTCAGTTTATCCTAATGAGAACTGTGCAGTCCTTCCTCTAATGGGCCACATAGTTCTGCCCAAGTAAGGAAGGCAGTTTAAGGAAGACTGAGTTGTGACTTCTAACTCCACAAACATGAACCCCCACAGACAGTTACAAGAACCACTTGAAAAGGATGAGTGCAAAACTGTGAAAACAATCATTCACTGTATTACCATCATAACTGGCCTTGATTGAACAAGGTCACAATTTAGTAACCCCCGTCCTCCATGTGTGCCTGTTTATGCAAAAACAAATGCAGAAGATAACGTCCTATTTTTGCCCCACCCCTACTTCACCCTCCTTCCCCTACCACACCAGAACACCACCAAAAATTTGCCATTCATCTCAATCCCTCTTGAATGAACTTGCCCTACCATATTTCCACACAAGTTAGCACCCTACCTGCCAAAAAAAAATACACCCCATTCCACTACATATGCCTTCCATGCATATCATTCAATCCTTGTTATTTCCCATGTTACCTCTTACAGACTGTTTCTCGCCACTCCCTAAAAGTTAGATAATATATTTTGTACCACACTATTGAGTAGCATTCAGGAAAATCCATGACATATGTCTATTTCCAACAAGTTCTGTAGTGCAATTACCAAGAAAGTCCAACTGGGCAGAATCTCATTTTTAGGGGAGGCCCAGAGAGAAAAGGTCAGAAATATTACAAAACATAATAATAATAATAAGTTTATAATCTTCAAAAATATAACAATCTGCAGTTTAAATAATTAGACATAATATAAAAACATTGGTTAAGAATTAATAAAAATTATATGACAATCATTTAATATTTAGAGAAATTTTAGGGAATTTTTACATAAATTAAAGGTAAGTCATTCTAATGCAACACAATTTCAATATGGAGTGAAGGATAACAGGCTTATGGTATATTTAGAGAGAGAAAGACATGGAAGAGAATTTGATAGAAATAAGGAAGTAAGTGAAGAAGGCAAAGTAAGGAGGTATAAGGAATGAAAAGGTGCTTGTTCATATTTAGGGATATAGTTTATCCTGGTTTTGAGCAAGAACAGAGCCAGATTTTAGCTAGGAAGTCTTTCAGAGTGGTTTTGAAAGATGGGAGGGAGGGTATTGGCCTGATGGATACAAGAAAGGAGTTCTAGGCCTTAGCAAACTTATATGAGTGCAGAAAATGCCCAGCAGATTTGATAGGTTTGTAGACAGACAGGACTTTTTGGTCACTGGATAGCAGTGACTGACTGGGAACATAGTTGTGTAGAATGACCTTTAGTGCTGGACAGGCAGATGGATGCTGGATAATTTTATACGTAGTAAGAACCTGTGTATACATTAGTTGATGAGGCAGTCCTAACCAGTTTAGCCTTTCTAATATTATATGATGGCACGTTCTTAAAGGGTTATTTGCTGCAAATTTAGCAACTTTGTTATAGGTTCATAGGTAGGTACTAGGTTATCAGCCCAAGGGCCTAAGTAAGCCTAGCCAGCAGGGTTCCCTGGCTTGCGCCACTCAAGAAAGTTATTATCCAGTGCCCCTGTCGAGCACAGCCCCAGAAGTGATCCCCGGGTTGTATTTCCTATTTCCCATCCACTCAACGAAAATTCTCTTGAAGAGTGCTAATGAGGAACTTTGCTTGACATAGATGGGTAGCTTATTTCAGAATATGGGAAGTCTCTGGGACAGGAATCTATCCCTCCAGCATGCCCTGTTTATTGTGGTGACAAGGTTTAGGTCTCTAGAGTGTGTAGCTCAGAGGGACTGGGATTTCTTTAAGTGTAGCATTCCAACAGCTCTGGGTTTGACATAGCTTTATATGTTAGGCAGAGATCACTTCAGAGTAGGCGATATGCTATGGAGTAAAGCTGGAGTTTTTTGAGATGGTCAGTGTAGGGCATCTGTTTGAGGCCAGTGATCCTCTTTGTGAGGTACTTCTGTGGCCTTTCCAGCTGCTGCAGATGTCTTGTGAGGTATATTCCAAAAGGGGCGTTGCACTCTATAATGGGTCTAATGAGTGTCGAATAGAGGGGAACAATGACCTCTTTTTTCTTGGATGAGAACCCTTTGGGATGTGGTGTGCCCTGTAGAAGGATTTCCTGACTACTGTGGTGATGTGATTATCAATGGAGAGACTACTGTCCACCTGGGTCTCACAGTCTCTTATCACACATTCGGCATTAACTAGACTGCAGCCTATGTGGTAGTTCATGTGTACAGAGTTTTTACCAAAGGGGATGACAATGCACTTTTTGGCATTGAGCTTGAGGCCATGACTCTGACATCAGGTATCTGTCTCAATCAGGTCCTTCTGTAGGATGTCCACATCATTTGGGGACTAGTCTATGGCTCCTAGTTTGCAGTCATCTGTGAACTCATTAGCCAAAGGCCTTCTGTGTTAGCCTGTATTTCAGAGAACTGGATACTAAACAGGAGAGGTCCCAGGATTGAACCCTATGGTAGTCCACCTGTCACTGATATGAAGTCAGATTTGGAGTCTGCAACTTTTGCAGTGTGGATTCTGTCAGTGAGCCAGTTGGCAACCCGTCTTGTGAAATAGGGATTTATACCTAGTTTAGTGAGTTTACCTATAATTCCAGAATGGGGGATGGTATCAAAAGCTTTGGTGAGGTCAAGATAGGCTGTGTGAACCACCGCACCCTCATCTATTGGTTTGGTGACTGCCTCAAAGAAGTCGATCAGGTTCAGGAGGCATGATCCACCTTTCACATGCCTGAACTTGGTGGGGTCCAGAGTTTGGAGGTTACCAATGTCTTTGTTTATGAGTTCCATGATGATACATTCCATGGCCCTACAGACCAGGCTCGTCAGGCTAATAGGGCGATAGTTCCCGGGATCAGTGGTGGCTCCCCTTTGTGGAGTGGGATAACTGTTGCTGTGCCCCATTCAGTGGGCACAAAGTCTGACATGAGGCTATGACTGAACTTGATGCTTAGGTGGGGAGCCAGTTTGTTCTGAAGTTCATGTAAAACGCAGCCTGGGATGTTGTTCAGTCCAATGGATGCTGTGTTTTTGGCTTTAGAGAGTGCAGCTTTTACCTGCATAGTTGTGATTGCAGGGACTCCGCATTCTTCCTGTATAGATATGGGCCCATTAGGGGATGAGGGGGGGGAGTTAGCACTGAACCTATCTGCCAGGATATTGGCAATATTGGTTGGTTCTGTATTTTTTATGCCATTGTGCTATAACTCAGAGCAGATCTGGGTGTTGTCATTGAGATTATTGACATAGCTATAGAATGCTTTGTGGTTGTCCCTAGAATTAGTGGCAATTTTGTTTTCATAGCTAGCTTTGGAGGATCTTATAAGGGATCTCAGTTTCTTACTGAGGCAGACCAGGGAGCTCCTCCACTCATGGGATTTTACTCTCTTTTGCAACAGTTTCTTCCTTCTGTTATAGAGTTTGTTTATGGCAGGGGACGACCAGATTGGCTTCCTTTTTTTGGAGGATAGCATCTTGGTTCTGTTTGGGATATCTCAATCCATGCACTCGTGTAAGTACTTAAAGAGTGCATTTCTATAGGATTCAGCAGTCGTAACTGTATTGGCCATCAGCATGGGTGTCATGAAGTTCATCACTTCTGTCTTAAGAAGCATGAAGTTGGCATTGGAGAATTTTTTTACCGTGGTTTCCTTAATGGGGGGGGTGGGGGTGGGATGTGGATACCTAGGGTGATTAGCTTATGGTCGGATCTGACCAACGAGGAGATGACTTCAGGTGTGGAACAACTGTCACTCATGTTGGTAATGACTAGGTCTAGGATATTGTTGCCCCTGGTGGGGGTGTGGATAAGTTGATCCAGGATATTAGAATTTATGAATTCATGCTTCTCATTTACCTAACTACCCTATTAATTGTCCTTCTCTCCTTCTTAGCTACAAATCACACTAGACTATCATACATAAAACCATCACTTACACTTACCCATACCCTTAACAAAAATGACACTATCTGCTCATATTCAATCTCCATCTTTTTATAACTTCTCCTACACACACCTCCTCAAAATCAAAATACTATCTCACATCTCTCTCTCTCTCCTAAACATAAGCTTAAAGTCTACACTTATTAGCCCTACTCTCCTCAACTTAACCTATTTGCAAGAACTCTTCTATTAGCTGGAGACATTCACCCATACCATGGTCCCTCCACCTCTCTGGCCTGCCCTAACAACCCTCCACCCTTTTCTGTTCCCCCTACCCCTCACCCCACCCTCCCCATCCTGTTTGACCCCCCAAAAACGTAACCATCCTTTCAATGAATGTACAAAGCATACTCAACAAAACCGCTGGACTCCATTCATGGATAGCCCACAACCTCCAAATATTTTAACCTTATCTAAGACCTGGCTAAAACCTCATGTCTAAAATAATGAAATCCTACCTCATGAATATAACATCAAAAAAGGGGGGTATTGCTATTCTCTGTTCTGAACAACTTAACCTCCCCCCCCCATCTATTCATCACCCATACTTCCACCCTGCAGAACTGCTAAGAATAAACTGTCATTTAAACTCCCATAAAAATTACTATTGTTTCCATTTATATCCACCAGATAAAAATATACCCATCTTTGAACACAAACTATCTTGAACTTCACACAACATTCCGTACAAGACAGTCATCCTCAGAGATGTAAATATGGACTGGAAAATGCTTAGTACAGACTCACCTAACCTAAACATACACCTTGACAGCTTCAAACAGCCTATTACAAACCCCATCCATATGAATAAAAACTCTAATACCAGCTCTATCCTTGACTGGATCCTTATAACTGATCCTAATCTCTATCACAGCCCCTGTACTCTATCCAATACTATAAGAGACCATCTGCCCACCCACATCCAAAGACACTCTCTGCAACTGTACTGGTCTCACTTATACAAAGACTAAAAAATGAAGTAGCACAGGAATCTGTCTAGTTCCAACCTTGTTCCAACCTCACCACCACGAGTGTTTTGGAAAAAAAATAAAAAACAAAGAAACTAGAGGTCTTAAAACTTTGCTGATGAGCTTGGTCACAATAATTTCTAAAATTCATGAAACCTAGGTAGTGTTCCAAAGCAACAAGCCACTATTCTTTAGTGACAGAAAACCAGCTCATCTTAAATATATATAAATATGAACAAAAGGAGAAAACCAGCACACAACAAATTCAACAGCAAAATAATAAAATCAAGCAACTTTATTTCCAGATTATGTATAAATATATATATATATAGAAAACCTTCTTTTCTTCCTTCCAAGATCTCGCTCTCTCTCAACACAAATCCACCTTTACCATGTCATCACTTCATAACACAATCATTAGAGTCCCACACAAAGCTCCTTAGTACCACAACTGACGATAAATTAAAACTTGACTTTTATGTTCAATAGTGTATCAAAAAAAAAAAAACTCACCAAAAATTGGCTTTCCTTTATAGGAACAAAACATTCTTTCCTTTAGACTCTGAACTTTCTCTGTCTCAGGAACTCCTCCTACCCACCCTATTCTATGCCTCTCCAATCTTAACAAACTTAAAATCCACATTAATTGCTAAGCTTGCACAAACTTATAACAAAATTGCAAGATTTGCCACCTCACCACTGCCTTGCACTAAAGAAACTACAGTGGATAGAATTTCCCCATCAACTACTACTTTTGCAGCTACACATAACACACTTCATATTCAACAAACCCATTGCCTGCCCCTTCCTCTCTTCTCTTATGTCCTTCTGCATCCCAAATCATTCACTCCAAAGCTCTGCCCAATATCTCCTACATATTTATAATCCCAGTAAAACCACTGGCAAACTTTTATATAGATACTCTGTATCTCAAGCCTGGAACAAACACCCGTTAAACCTAAGAAACATCATGCACATAAGATGTTTCAAAAATGAGCTAAAAAACTTCCTGTCTAACTCACAGATCTGCCTTTACTAGGATCCTATATAAAGCCCCTGCCTTTTTTACTTGTACTATAATTATTTATTTATATTATTTACAGCTCTAACTTACATGAATTCTTAACTACTGGATATCTCTGTATCACTCAAGTATGTGATATATCAACCTGTATGTATTACAATTTTATGTGTCATTCTCTGCTATAATCTAAGTAAAAATTGACATTTCAAATTTGTATTTCTCCCTTGCTATGTAACAGGATATGTCTTAAGTTATGTTTCAATTTTGTATTTCTCCATTGCTGTGTAACAACATATCTCTTAAGTTATGTTTCAATTTATATTTCGTTGCATTTGCCATGCTATGTTACAACTTATATCTCATCTTTGTTTTCATCATGTCACCAGCCAGTTTCTGTTTATTTTTGCTTTTATTGTACTGGAGCTTTTCTCCTTGGGTCACCACTGAAAATAGGCTTTTGGCTCAGTTGGACCAACCCAGTTAACAAAAGTAAAATAAATAAATAAATGGCATATCCAACACAGTCTACTGGTCAAAAAAGGAGACAGTGGCCATTTTAGTAAGAGGTCCTTAGAGTGAATAACTTATTCACAGAGACTTTCAATCACAGAGCAGGCATATATTTAACTGGTTGAAGTTAATACACAACAAGGTTCTTAATGATAAATGTGCTTACATTATGCAATGACAAAGTTCTCTGTAAACTTGTAAGAGTAGGGCTTTGTGACAGTCCCTATAGTACTGAGGTTAGATGTTGCAACTGCAGGTTTTGAAATGAAAGAAAGGGAAAAACTCTACGAAAGTGTAATATTACATTGAGACAATAAAGTTAGTAATTGTTATACAAAAAAGAGATGGAGGAAGGACGACAGTAAGTCAGAGCAAGAGAATACAGGGGAAGTATAAGAGTAAAGCTCAAAGTAGTTTTAGCAGGAAGCATACTGATAGAGAACCACAGTAATACAGTGTATTCAGCTACATTGAGCAGATTATCAAAACATGACATTACACAACCATCAATTAGTAAACCTTCATGGGATTAACCAGTACATGAAAACAGTGTTATTTATAATATATATATATATATATATATATATATATATATACACACACACACACACACACACACACACACACACACACACACACACACACACACACACACACTTTGGTAGACCAAAATATCACTTACCTGAAATCCAGATCACCGAGATGAAAAGACTGACAGCATCAGGACACTGACATTCCAAAACACTGACTTACCACTCCAGGTAAGTAATCGCTTGGCCATCCTTAAAAAATGTAAATCAAAGGAAAGCAAACCCACCCATCTGGGGTGCTTCACCCCCCCCACACACCCCTATATGGGTGGCTGTGCCCCCCACCCCCAACTTAAATATACCAACTCTGAGATTGCACTACCACAGGGGTAAGGGGCAAATTTCAACAGGATGGCCAAGCGTTTACTTACCTGGAGTGGTAAGTCAGTGTTCTGGGACGTCTGTGTTCTGGCGCTGCTGACCTTTTTGTCTCAGTGATCTGGATTTTGGGCAAGTGATATTTTGGTCTACTGAAGTAGACCCATATATATATATATATATATATATATATATATATATATATATATATATATATATATATATATATATATATATATATATATATATATATATATATATATATATATATATATATATATGTATATATATGTATATATATATATATATATATATATATATATATATATATATATATATATATATATATATATATATACATATATATATATATATATATATATATATATATATATATATATATATAACTATATATCAAACTCTCATTACATACATATGTGTTAAAGAGAAACATTCTCAACATACATAAAACTTATCAGATCTGAATGAAATTTTTACAAATATAACACACAACCAAAGTATTTTCACTGTCCTACATAGTCTTAGAACAAATAGAAATATTCTAAGAAAATAAATCTTTATTTCTTACCCCTTGCTACATTAACATGCCTGACTATTATCTGGTCTCCTTAAATAATTCATCCCCTGAGCTATTCATTTCTTCTTTTCATGCTTCCCATTTGTTTATGTTGTACTTGAGTATGGTTCTACCAACTGACTAAACTTCTTCTGATAGTGCATCTTTATTGTCTTGCCATATACTGTCTTAAAAAAACTTTTGCTTAATAACTTTATTACTTGGAAATAAAAGCATAATTGTGGTTCCTGGTTACAAGCCTGTAGCGCGCTTGTTAAATTAAATAACTGATACACAAAGTAATATACTCGGACAAGCGGTGATAGAGTGAGATATGTTGTTCTTTCAACAAAACAAATCTCCGATAAATCCAGGCCAAATAATGTTTAACATAAATTTATTTGTTAAAACGATAGAACGATAAGCGCTTTCACTAACTATTAGCTTCTTCAGATCGCAAACAACAAGCATGAAATTCATGCGCCTTATATACTTAATAACAATCCTAATAATCTGTCAGTAATTACTTAATTAAGCTGATTACTGCGATAGTAGCTAGAACTTCAATGATGAATATATGACAATATATATTTTATAAAAATGGTTAACCTACCAACATCGCATCTAATAATAAACAGCAGCATAAAATTTATCCCAGGCATATGTTTAAAGCACAGCAATATGAAATAGTCTCATGTGCATAAGCTCAATTAATTAAGCTAATCAATAAAAATATATGACAATATGCATCTTATGAGAATGGCTAGCATATCAAATGACATTCATTAAAAACACATACATTAAAAACACATTCAATAGAAAACCACATTTAAATGAAAATAGCAGCATGGAAATTATCATACATTAAATTGTTCTCATAGGCATAAAATCAATAAGAACAATAAGAATAACCTATGTAATATTTATTATTCTACAACAATAAATAAGAATGTATATAAATATCATTATGTATATATCAAATTTCTTAAGTATATACATGTGTATATAGTAAATGATGTGAAGGCATATAATATTCATGTTAGTGAATTTATATATTAAACACTATGTATAAATACTTATAAATATAAAATAAAAAATGTATATATATATATATATATATATATATATATATATATATATATATATATATGAAATAGGAATATAAATATGTTACATAAATACAATTCATCTAAAAACATGTATGTATCTGATGGACTATGTATGATAGAAGTGAAATGTAATATAATGTCAAAGGAATAATGTATATTGTAATATATGTGTATAATGGTGGTAGTTAAAATATATATGTATTGAGAAAAAATGTGTGTATATGTATAAGTAAAAATGTGTAATGTATGTCACAAATGGATTAAATAATTGGTGATGTAGTAGGGTAGTTAGTGTTGGAATTTGATATGTCTACGTTTCCTTAGGTGAGGTCTAATGGATGCTCTTTCATTTAATCCATGGCCCTTATCAGCCCTAAGCATAATAATCCAACTGCTTTCTCTGTCCTCAGTATGATTCATTATATCTCCTCCTCTTACATTCACATTAATTTTCTCTAGAACTCTAAAACTGAATGTATGTTGAGAGTTTGTTTGCATCATGTGTTTTGCTAATGCATTCTGTACATTGCCTTTCTTTATATTATAACAATGTTCCCTTATTCTGTCACGTAGGACCCTGTTGGTTTTTCCAGCATAAAAACATGAGCATAGTTTGCATACAGCAAGATATATAACATCTGATGTCATACAGTCAGCATTAACTTGAGTGTAGATTTCTTTGTGTGTGTCTGGATGTATAAAAACTATGTTAGAGTCTATCAGGGGACAGAAATTACAATGTCCACAGGCTCTCGTATAATAATTATCAGTTGGATGTGTGTTCTTCTCTGATGGATAACATAATAATCTCCTAAGATTCTTTTTGTTCCTATATGTAAAAGATGGAATATTACCTACAATCATTGTTAGTAAATCATCAGCTTGTAAAATATTCCAGTTCTTACAAATAATATCTCTGACCTGTTTATTATCTACTGTATATGAAGTCAGAAACTTGATGGTTACTTTGGATGTATCTTTTCCATCACTGGTTGCTACAGGTTGAGGCCCAAAATATGGGGTACCTGTTGTCGAACGTAAATTCAATACATTATTAATTTGCCCATTAAGTTCATCAGGTTTATATCCTCTTTCAATAAACTTTTCCTTTAAATCATTTAAATCTGTTAAAAAGCCTTTGTCATTTGAATTAAGTCTAGACATTCTTAGTGCTTGTCCTTTCATTATATTGTTAAACACATGTCTAGGACGCATGCTGGTGCTGAATAAGAATGTGTTTCTATGACATGGTTTTCTAAAAATTCCTGTGTTGAGCATGCCACAGTGTAGTTTCTCTACGTATAGATCTAAAAACTCAATATTCACTTGTGAATAATTCATGGTAAACTTTAAACATGGTGTTATATTGTTCATAACCATAGTGAAACTTGTCAGTTCCTCTATTGTCCCATTCCACAAAATAAACACATCATCTACAAAACGTCTGTAAAATTGTACATATTTCCTGAACATAGGTTCTACAAACAGTAAATGTTCTTCCCAGTATGCCAAAAACATGTTGGCGTAGCTGTTTGCACATGGAGTGCCCATAGCTACGCCGTCTAACTGTTGGTAGATGTTATCACCAAATATGAAAATGTTATTTTCTAAGACCAGCTCAAGAAAATGTACTAGCAGGTCAATCAACACATTGCTATATGTGCTATGTTTCATGAGATAGTTGTTAACATAAGTTAAGCCAAGTTCGTTAGGCATAACTGTGAATAGGGACTGTATATCATAAGTTACTAAAATTAAGTTTTCTATAGTTTCCATTTGATTAGTAGTATTATATAAATCTATTAGAAACTGCTTAGAATCACGTAATACAAACTCATTATTATTTAATATACACCTCAAATGTTTCTCTATGAAGACTGAGACATGCTCAGTAACCCATCCATGCCCAGAGACTATAGGTCTCATAGGTGGTTTGGTTATGCTTTTATGTATTTTGGGCAATCCATGTATGACTGGGATGGTAGGCATTTTGATATATAAATATTCAAATTCATTTTTATTTATTAATTTACTTCTATAGATATCTGTCAAAATATTATGGACATCTATACACATTTCATGAGCCTTAATAAAATCAATATTTATATAAAAAACATCATTCAGCATATCAATCATTTCTGTTTGATAGTGTATAGTATCCATTACCACTATCCCTGAGCCTTTATCTGCAGGTCTTATTATGATATTCAAGTCATTTCTTAAATTGTAAAGGCTCTTTCTTTCTTGATGTGATAGATTATTATATGGTGTATATTTAGAATTGCTTTCATCATTTTTATAATAATACCTATATAACTCATCTTCAGTAGTTCTCAAGTATGCTTCAAGCAAAGGGTGATTAGCTGGAACAAACTCACTAAGATTCTTAAACCCAAATGTGTTTGTAGCAGTAGTTGCATTACTGCAGACCTTAGTATTACCAGTGTCCTTATAAATGTATTTAAGCATAACATTTCTGCTAAATATTCTCAAATCTATAATAGTTTCATCCAGTGTACTCTTACTATGAGGAATAAAACTTAAACCTTTGATTAACAAATTGGTATCATGTTGTGACAATGGAATACTAGACAAATTATAAATTAATTCTTGTTGTGATTTGTCCACATTTTCTTTAAAGTTGTGTTGTGTGGTGACTCTCCGGACAGTTTTCTTTTTTGTCTCCCTCGACTGACCGAGCGTGTTCTGTTTAAATTTTTCTCCTGGCGTATCGCTAAAGGGAAGGATAAATTAATGCCTGCCCCTTTATTATTTTCATTCACCTTTGGTCTAACAACCTGTTCATGGTTACTCAAGGGCTTACTTTTATTTTTAAGAACATTAACAGTAGGATACAAGTTTATACTTTATTACTTGTTGTTGCGCCCTAAGCATATGCCTCATATGTATACAAGATCTGTTGGATATCATACTGAGTTAGTCATACAGTAGCTTGCACTATTTTAAGATATCATTAATCTGCTACTGAAAGCCCCCTCCTGCTCCCCAGTCTGTTCCTGTCTCACACGTACTAGGTGCCCCAGCTCTGCAATGCCACAAACAGTGCAGAGGGATGCAGAGATGTAAGCCCCGATCAGGACACATGGACTCCTTACTTTATCAGCTTAACAACTATGCATGCCTAATATGCTAGATTAAGTCCCCCAGATATGTGAATAACTAAGAGTTATAAGAAGCTGACCCTTGGTGCAAGTCACCATCTAACCTTATGCTATAACTCACAGGACATTCAGTTAACTATAACTCACAGAACATTCAGTTAATTAAGGATAAATCTCAACAGAATCAAGGACAAAATGTTAGTACTATTAATACAAGCCATTGAAAGAGTAAGGGAATGTGAATTCATATCCATTTTCTGAAGTAAAATTCTATATGTCTAATTCTGGTCATTATCTATTAAAGTCTAATTCATCACCTTTTCTCCAATATCACCAGGTTTAGGAGGGATTAAGAGGGACAGAACTAAACGTGAGTTAAATCTGAGTCAATTATGAGGTATGATACCTCAAATTCCCTGCTCAATAAATCTTGATAAGGCCAACATTAACATTACATGCAAGCTTTTAACGCCAGCATCAGAGTCTAATGCAAATATAGCATCATTAACTAAATATAAGCTGGCACATCAAGTGAGGGAGTCAATGCTGTTTGGCAGACTAAAGCTGTTCTGCCAACTGAGAGACAGTTGCAGGATATGCGCTGCATACATTTTTTTTTTTCTGGCAGGAATGACTCTAGTCCCTCCTGCTTCCCTCTCCACTCCCTCACCACTTCAGAGGCCCTGTAGTCTCAGATCCACAGCTGGGCTCTTCCCTTACTGAAAATGTCTTATTTTTTAACTCAGCATTGCAAAATCTCCACCACTGTACAACACCACCATGCTCGCAGAGATAGATAAACTCACTGACCCTCCTCCCCAAAACAGGGTAACACTGGTGATCTAACCCTGTATGAAATCATGGACAAGCATATTTCAGCCAGCCTGCACCTTTACCTCTATCAAGCAGACCACCTAACACAGTCAAACAGCTCATCAACCAATGAAATAAGGCAATAACACAATTTAAAATCAACAGCAACCTGTGCTTCATGGACCATTCCACAAAGCAAAACCTGTCTTTTCCTTTTAATCCAGACATCCAAGAAGCATGCCATTAGCTCAGGCTAACAAGATGGGGCTTCATTACAGGCCATGGAGCTGTTGAACAGCAAGGTAGGTAAAAGAAAACCATAATCAACCAAAGCAGAGGTGCATTAAACTATTCAACCATTATGGAAACTTAAATCTCAGGCAAGCTATCTCATTTGCTGAGTTCCCACAACCTGCTACCCAAGTACTTGCAAACCACTGGTGGCTATGAATAGACCTCATATGATTGGTTCAGGACCTACCACACCTGTTGTACTGTTTAAGGAATGTACAGCAATCAAATCACCTTTACTTGCTATTTCATTATAGGTAGATTGTTAGAGATAGATATTATACGATCTATTGATTTCATATGATAAATTATACCTAATTCCCATATCTCCACAGTCATGCTTCTATATCTACACTAGCAGCAGCTCAGGTAGTGTGTATCTAGCCACTTACTAATTAACAATACTGGACTTAAAACAACACTTAACTACTTTAGATACTGTACTTACTCCATTTCCATGCTCTGCTACCTGAAACCAGCTTGCTGGTTTCAATACAGGCTTTGAGACAGGTGCAGTATTAAAGTCTTAGTCTCATTGCCAAACAGGCTGAAGTTACCTAAAACTGCTTATAAATATCTAGTTCCCCCTCCCTTCTTTGACTCAAGATCTCACTTTTCCATCCCCAAATGAACAATGTGATCATAACTAATGCAGGAAGCTAAAAATGTAAACCCCATGAAACATATAATCCAAAACCTGCATTCTTCTGTGCAGATATATACCTCAGTAATACCCTGCTTTGACTGTATATCATTGTGCTGCCCTTCAATTTGCACTTTTGGGTGCAATGCTGGAGCATTTGGGACTCCAGTGTCATGGCTGGACTCCTAGTTAGAAACCATGAGGTGAGATTGCTGCAGGGCCACTACCAGGGGTCCCAATACAAAGCGGAGGCCTGGGACCATCTTGCCCATGAACTCACCAGTGCTACTGCCATCCCCAAGACTGATGACCAAGTATGGCACCACTATGCCAACCTAAAGCATAGGAAGGGGGTGCTCTTGGACCAGTGGATCTAAGATGGACAGGCCCAAAATGCTCCAGTAGTGTGTAAGTATCACTATCAAGTAGTTTGTAGGAAAATACTAGCCTGAGAATGTGATAGACAGATATGCATAATGTGTGTTTTTCTCTTCTACAGATGCAGCAGAGAGTGCTAGTAACATGGAAGCCCATGGTGACAGACTGCTGAGGCTGTGCCAACAGGCTGGTGAGTACAAATCTATTTTGCAGTATTTGGTTAAAATAGCTAACAAGGAATACATTGCTTACTGCTAGTAGGTATATTGTTACTTTGTGAACTGAATAAATAAAAAAGTATGACTGACAAATATTGAAGTTCAATTAAGACCTTTAAAAAACTGTTGTGTTTATTCTGGTATGTTTTTGTAGATATATATATAATCTATACAGTTCTTCACAGCAAATATGGCTGTGACAGCATACATTAACTGAGATGCATCTGTGAACAGGCTGTTAGGAGAAACCATAGATAGTGTAGCTGTAAAATGAGATATAAATGAAATGTGAAATGTATACTGCACTAAGCTCTGAATCCTGAATAGTAATATGTCAAGTTTGTAAGTGTGTTCCATCCAACATTGCCTTGTATTAATCTTTGCTTTCCAGGTTGTAGTAATTCAAACGAGTAATGCACAGTACAATAACTATTTGTCATGCATGTATCACAGAATTGCAAGTTTAGACTGTCTAACCAAGACACTATTAGAGAGAAACCACTGATAAAAGAAATAGCAGTTCTCTACTAGCTCAGTGTGATGAGAAATAGCTTAGTTGTTACTTTTGCACATCAAGACACAGTTCGAATCCGGGGAGTGGTACTAAGATGTTTGCATATCTACACACAAGGAATCAGGAATAAATGTAAAAACAGTCAGGTATTGTTAACATATATTTTCCCCACAGGAAAGTAAATGCTAGTAGCTGTATGAAGGGTATACTAATAAACTGTGTACAACTGTTCAATTGTCCCACCACATGCCTGCAAATGACAGCAGGGTAGGTACATACAATATGCACTTTTCCCGAATCATACCTCTCAACTGTACAGATATTCACTGAATGTCCAGATATTTGTCTCAGATTTGTGGTCCATTTTACATAAAGTAGTGGTGTCATGGCAAATCAGTGGCAAACCATTATAGACTGAAGTTAGAAAATAATGATAGACATACAAGTGTCAGATATCATATCCATCAGAAAAGCCATGCAAATGTAATACCTGTAATGTTATCACCTTTCTAAGCTTGTAAGAGCAATATCTAAAAATTGTCCATATTTAGGGGCCTTTGTCCCACTCGTATGTATGGCTTGGTCCAGATCTCATGCTCTAAGAGGTTGAGAGGTATGTTTCCAATACATGTCTCTCAAGTGTCACACTGTCATGGCTAGTGGTCACTGCTGCAAATAATCCTGGACACAGATAGGAAACCAGATGACTTATGCCTGTAGCACACTCACATAACAGCAGTCCAGGGTACCACTCTTCTGCTAGATATGTAACCTTGACATGTACAAGTCCCCTCTAGTCATGTGCCTAGAGTTGTCACAGTTTGCCTCATACCATTCCAGGCTGACAGTATGTTTGTACTACAGAAACTATGGCATAGGTAGATGTAAAGTGAGGGCAGACACCTAGAGTATTGAGCAGTACTGTTGTGGAAAATAGAAGCATAAACAGTTGTTAATGGATTTTCTGTCTCACCCCCCCATCTGCATCAATAATTATTACTCATATACTACGGGTATGTTCTGCTCCAACCCAATGTTGGAACTTGTTTTATATTATTGTTAATATGTTTGATTGCTTGCATGTTAAAATATTTTGTTATCTTGTTCAAATACCATTGCTGATGCCCTGTTGCCATCAGTCTTACTGGCATGCTGTTATGATGCATACTGTTGTTCCATTTATGCATGTGTTGTGTTTGCTATGCAACTGTTTCAGATGTGTTTTATGGGGTTAATTGGAACACTCATGCATGCTGTTATAACTAATCTTGAAATGTGCTGTTCGTGACTAGCCAACATATTTTGTAACACCTCAACACCATAGCATGTTTGGGAAGGCAGATCCCAGTGGATCTGCCTGTCTCACCTCATCTGGCCATGGCACCAGGCCCCAGCACATCTGCGACGCAATGCAGATCTCCCTCATCTGCTGGTCCTGCACCACCTTCGGGTGGAACTGCCACAGGGAATGGGGCCCACCCCCCCTTAGGAGCGGGCGTGGACAGGAGGCCATCACCCTCAGTCAGGTTTGGGGTTTGTTGCACATTACCCTTCAATCCATGTTTGGAGAGCAGCTGTGCTAGATTGAGGGCCGCCTGGCACACCTCAAGAGGCAGGCTGCCCCTCCTGTCCAGCCCCCAGTGCAGCCACCTTTGGGGCTGTGAAGGTACAGTGGTAACTGCCCATGGTTGGGGATCTCAGTCCCACTGTAACCATATGGGGGCCCATGGGCTTCGGATTCCCAACCACCCTCCCCATCAAATGTGTTTACCCCCCTCATGTGTCATATACTGCCCCTGTTTGCTGTCCTGTCTGTCTTGTCTGTCTCCCTACCCAACCTACCTCCCCAGATGCACCTACTATCCTTCCCCAACATCCCAGTCTCACCTCTGAAAAAAAGAAAAGGGCATCGGTCCCAAAAAAATATATCGCCCCATACATAGCTGTCCATTTCGCACACATGTCCACTGGACACATGTAATCTGGTCAAATTGGCTAAACAACACATTTCTGTTGTCCTCAATCTTCTGTCGGGGGTTTGAGTGTCCAAATTTACCACCAAATTCTGCACAAATGCACAGCTGTTGCTGTATAAGAAATGGACAGCTATGGACCTTCCCTACAACCATCCTTCAGAACCCTAGCAATCTTTCATATTGTTTTTCCCTCTGCATGCCTCTTTTACACCACTTTCCTATCATCCCTTTTTATTTTCTTTTAAAGAAATTAGCACGTGTGTAAGTGGAAGTAAGCAGGAGTAAGCGAGTTTGCACGATGCTAAGTGAAGCCAACACAGATTAAGCATCTGTATGTTTAACCGTGTGTTGGCATCACTTAGCATTACTCAAACCCATGCAAACCCCACTTACAACTGCTTAAAACTGCTTTAATCATTCTGTTTCCATCAGCTACTGTTCTGCCTAACAAGAAAATAATCAGACTTACTAAGTCTCAAACCCAGGGCCCTGTACACCATAGTCATGGTCAATGTATCGCTACACAAATAAACTGGGTGGAAGAAACAAACAATCCAAAACAGAACAGGAGCCCAACAGTAGCCAGCAGAAAAAGATGTTAATCCCAAAAAAACACTTTTTTTTAACGTAAAGTCAATTTAATAAAAAATGTTCTCACGTTTTCGTCACTTAAGTAAAGTAACTTCTTCAGACACACAGACAAACAGCAGTTACACAGTTTCTACAGCATTTAAACCATGTAGCATGAAGTCATGTGACTAGTAGCAGCAATGAATTAAAGGTGCAAAGCACAATAATTCAAACACTATTAAAGTAAGTCTTAAAACTTACATACTACCTCAAATAAAAAGTATGTACACAATCAGTATACAATATACAAGGATGATATTAATGTCATTAGTAAAAAGTTAAAAATACACTATCGTGTAAGATTTCTTAATTTAAGCAAACATGAAATATTACAATTCTCATTCAAACCAGGCGAGCAGAAAGCATTAAGTGCTAACTGCCATTCTAGTTCTTGTACCTCTAATAGTACTGGATATGGGCCACCTCTAATGTCAGGAAGTACCTGATCAATAGCGTGGAACGTGAAACTATGTCCACCATTTAATGAAACATGTTTAGCTAAAGCATTTTCTGTTTTATTTTTGCTAATCGCATGAGTGTTTGTAAATTCTCTCACGAAGCTTCCTGTCCGTTTTCCCTATATAGAAAGCCGGACATAAGGTACAGGAAGCTAAGTAAACAACACTCTTGGATTCACAATTCAACTTATAGTTGATGTAAAATTTACATGTGTTCAATAACCTAAAGAAATTACCTGTATTTTATGTATTTACACATCCTACATGCTCCACACATAAAGGTTCCAGTAAGTCTAGAAGTAGGTTTAGTGCTTTTAATTTCAAAAAAACTTTTTAAATTAGAACCTCTTCTATAAACAATACTGGGTGACTGGCCAATTCTGTCAACTAGGGAAGAGTCCTTATAAAGGAAACTCCAATTTTTGTGGAGAATTAATCTAAGTTGGTCACTGTCTTTACTAAAGGTGGTTATAAAAGTATTGCATAAAGAGGTCTCCCTAGTTTGCTGAGTCATTGAAGGTTTTATAAAGGTAACCAAGTCACTGTTTGGTGACTGTGTAGTTCGAATGGCAACCTGGCTAGTAGGTGACTCTACCAGGTTGACATCAATGACAACGGAAGGTGAGGTCAAGAGTGTTTGAACTATACCTCTACTCCGTTTGTTTATGATTTCTTCAGTTAAGTCATTTATTAAACTAACCAGGTAGCCTCTGTTGCAAAACATGTCTCTTAAGAGTTGACATTCAGAATTAAAGTCATCTTCATTAGTACACATCCTTGCGGATCTAATGAGTTGACCTTTCACTATTGAACGTTTTTGCCTGTAAGGGGGTGTGCACTAGAAAAATGTAAATAGGAGTTGCAATATGTAGGTTTTCTATAAATTTTGGAAAAATATCTCCTATTTACTATATCTTTTTTTTATATTCACGTCCAAATAGTCAATACTAGTAGTGTGAAAAGTGTAAGTAAATTTCAAAAATGGTGTAGTAGAGTTAAAGTAATCTATCATTTATTTAGCTTGTGATTCATTTCCTTTAAAAATCACAAAGATGTCGTCTAAAAATCTGGTATAAAAAGTGAAGGAAGTGTAAATTTCAGAGTTGTTGAATACAAAATATTCTTCCCATTGAGCCATAAACATGTTCGCCCTGCTCGCTCTGCAAGGGGAGCCCATAGCAACTCCATGCTTTTGTAAATAGATCTTGTCGTTAAAAATAAAAAAAGTTGTTGGAAAGTATAATATCAATTAACTCAGTTGCCAGGTCAATATCCCTTTGTGGAGCTTTTATATTTTTCATATAAACTTCTACCCACTCAACCGCTTCTAAGTGTGTAATAAAAGTGTATAAGTCGAGTACATCGATGGTAAGAAAGTTGTCTTCTTGGTTAACTTCTAAAATGTTCAAATTTTTCAACAAAGTCCATGAATCTTTGCATACTCATGACTCAAGTTTAAAATATTTTTGTAATATTGAGTCAATGAGTTTTGCACATGGGTATGTCAAGGAACCTCGACCATCAATAAGTGGATGCATAGGAGGGTCATGTTGGTTCTTATGAATCTTTGGTATTCCGAACATGACAGGTGTTTTTTTGGTAGAGAATATTAATGTAATTGAATGTATCCAGGTCAATTTTGGCTTCTATAAACAGATCTCTGAAGTACACTCTAATCCTTGATTGTGCACTATTTAGTTTGTTAAGAGATGCCTTAGCATAGGCCGGACAATTCAAGGCTAACTCCATTTTTTTATTATAATCAGTGATGTCAAAGATAACAAGTCCACCACCTTTGTCTGGTTTAACTAAACAGACATGAGCTGATCTAAGTAGTTTTAGTGCTCTTAACTGTTCCGTAGTGATGTTGCTCTGTATATAAAAAGTGTTACTAGCTCTAATGAAAGGTATGTGTCTAATATCTAACTCACACATGCTTTCATAAAGAGCTAAAAGGGGATAAAGAGGAGGGTTGAACGTACTAGCAGCCCTAAGTACATGTGCAGGTTGTTGAACATTGCCTAATAAAAAGGAACAATTTAATTTCCTTACATAACACTTTAATTCTAACAAAGTTTTTACTACATTAATGTTATTACTTAAAACATATGTGTTACTCTTCGCTAGCAGTTCTACCAAATTCGCTTCTATAACAACAGATGAAAAGTTGTAAATATTAAAGTCCCCTTTAGAATTAGTGAGAACAACAAGGTTATTTACTGCAACAGAGTCATTTGGAACTATCTCTTCAGACGATTGTTCCGCCTTTTGTACCTCTGATACTGAGGGTGACGTGCCCCAGTAGTGGGCATGTTGTTCTTGTCCTGGTGAAAATTTCAAGCAAGTTGATTGTTGTTTGCTTGCCCCTCATGTGAATTGTTAGCCCAAATTCTTTCACTTCGCCTAACTGTGTCAGTGAAATCAGTGTTATTAACCTCAGATTCAAATGGTAATAGACTGTCAACAGAAGTATTATTAGTTGAATTGACTTCTGTCAGGGGCGACACTGTGTTGGTATTGTGCCAAACCTGTGAAATGTGTGATCTAGGGTAAGCAGAACCATTAGTGTATGCCATACGGTCACGATTCATTTTTTTAATCTTGTTGTTTTTAAGTCTGTCCAACAATTGCTCAATACTGGTAAAGAATCTGTTGTAGTCAAACCTGAATCTAACAAAGTCAGGATGTAGTTTAATAGTTTTGTCCAAATCTTCGACTTCCTTCACTAAATTCTCAATCTGCAATGAGTAGTGTTCTATCATTAACTCCATAAGCTGAAAGCCTTGCTGGTCAAAAAAAGAAAGTAATTCTGTGTGGAAAGGAGAATCTGGGATTAAGCCAGTTGGATATTGATAGCACCTAAGGCCCTTAGGTACTATACTTTCAGATAAACATTGTCTAAAATATACCACCTCAAGTTGGATATTCTTTAATTTTAAGAGTTTCACATCAAAAGATTTCAATTTGTCAGCAAGCGAACATAAATTTGTCTGAGGTAGGTTAACATTACGAGCTGGTTGTTCCTGGGGGTTAGTAAAACCAAAACTTAACTTGCTAGTATTGTTAACCCATTTAGTAAAAGATGGAACTCCAATAAGCTCATTCGTGTTAACAAGTTCATTAGAAGCACTGTTATCTACAGTCAGTGGTGCCAAGTTATGAATAGATACACCCACCTGTTGTGCTTGAACAGTCGCTTGTTGACACGGTGGTATTGAACCATCTGAAGACCGAAACTGAGGGTCAGTACATGCACATACATACACCTTTATGTGTGGGCATGTAGGATGTGTAAATACATAAAAACAGGTAATTCCTTTAGAGTATTTAACACATGTAAATTTTACATCAACCATAAGTTGAATTGTGAATCCAAGAGTGTTGTTTACTTAGCTTCCTGTACCTTATGTCCGGCTTTCTATATAGGGAAAACGGACAGGAAGCTTTGTGAGAGAATTTACGAACACTCTTATGCGATTAGCAAAAATAAAACGGAAAATGCTTTAGCAAAACATGTTTCATTAAATGGTGGACATAGTTTCACGTTCCAAGCTATTGATCAGGTACTTCCTGACATTAGAGGTGGCCCATATCCAGTGCTATTAGAGGTACGAGAACTAGAATGGCAGTTAGCACTTAATGCTTTCTGCTCGCCTGGTTTGAATGAGAATTGTAATATTTCATGTTTGCTTAAATTAAGAAATCTTACACGGTAGTGTATTTTTAACTTTTTACTAATGACATTAATATAATCCTTGTATATTGTATACTGATTGCGTACATACTTTTTATTTGAGGTAGTATGTAAGTTTTAAGACTTACTTTAATAGTGTTTGAATTATTGTGCTTTGCACCTTTAATTCATTGCTGCTACTAGTCACATGACTTCATGCTACATGGTTTAAATGCTGTAGAAACTGTGTAACTGCTGTTTGTCTGTGTGTCTGAAGAAGTTACTTAAAGTGACGAAAACATGAGAAAAATGTTTATTAAATTGACTTTACTTTAAAAGAAAGTGTTTTTTTGGGATTACCATCTTTTTCTGCTGGCTACTGTTGGGCTCCTGTTCTGTTTTGGAATGTATCACTACACCACTTGAGTTGTAAGGCTTGCTGATGCTTTTTCAAACATAAATATATATATTCTCATAACATGTAGTAGAGTCATACCTCAGAACCATACCTCCAAACCTCTTAGTGCAAGAAATGTGGCCAAAGGCTGTCCAAATGGGGGACAATGGGCCAAAACTAGGGATATAGTTTAAATATTGCTCTTATAAATGTAGAATGTTGCCAGAGTGGCAAGGTTTGTTTCAGTATACATGTTCTGAAGGATGTGACTTCTGAAACTGAAATCAATGTCATTATTTACTGTCCGAAATCCTCAGATCATCACAGTGATTTACCAGGGAAAATAAAATAATGAATCTGTGTACCACACCAGAAAAACGAGCAATAAATCTGGACATTCTGCAACAATCCTGTCAGTTGAAAGGTAGGCTCAGAACCCCTTAGTGCAACAAATCTGGACTAAGCCTGACAAAGTGGGGGAGAAAGCCATGGCAATAGGGACATATCTGAAATACTGGAGTAGATAAGCTGACCCAGTTGCTGCAGTAACACCCTCCTCTCTGTCCTAACATATATTGACTGAAATAGCACAAGTCCAACACTCAATTGCCAGATACAGGCAAAGTATATGATGTTAGGGTGCAGGCTGATTGTGAAACCATGCACGTGGTTTACTTAGCTAATTGCACTGTCTGCAAATGTTTTTATGTAGGCAAGACAGATCGCACCCTTAAAGATAGAATAAGAGAGCACAACTATCATATAGGTAAAGGGAGTAATATCAATGCTTTAGCTAAACATGTACAAAATATGGGGGTACAACATAAATTTTTGTTTATGGTTGTCTCTAGGACATATGAGAATGCAAGGGTGGGTGATATTAGAGCTAGAAAAAGAGGTAGAGGCTAGATGGATAGTGATGTTAAGAGCTAATTACGGTCACGGTTTGAATGATCATATGCCCATGAAACCTGTTCTCAGTAAAAGGGCTTTACATAGATAGTTTTTGTTCCTTGTTTTTATATTAAAGTATAATTGTAGATGGCAATTTGCTGTATATCTTTTATATATATATATATTTGTATATATTTTTATGTAGTGTATTTGTTTTAATAATAATATATATACATGTTTTTAAGGTTGATTTTAATGGTCCCGTTAAATATTAAACAGAATGTATCATGTGATTATTTCACCTTGTTATTTAAGGTGTAGCTTTTTGCATTTAGTTATACACCTGAAGAAGCATTCTGTGAAAGTGCTAGTGTGTTGCAATAAAGCAGTTCTGCACAGCATTATTCCTTGGTATTTTTTAAGACTATCGTGGATTCTGGAGCCTTTTCTCAGCAGCTTTGTGTGTATCCTGTTTTTCGTTTTTTATAGCTGCAGAGGTTTCTGGTGCTTGGCATTTTGTGTTTTTCTTACTCAATTACTTCTCACTAGTTAGTGACCGAAATCCTCACATCATCCTACTAATGTGTCAGAAATACACAGCACTTACGGGGACCAGGCAACAGTACATCCTACAAATATCTGGACATAACATCACATTAGGGAAACTATGCACTCAGCAGCTAAGCATGTCACCAAGCACCGTCCAAACTACAGTCAGACTGACAGAACACTAACCCAAATCCGCTATGGGTAATTACACATGTATTGGCAAATATATCAGGCACTACAGGGATGTAACAGCACTGAAAAACAGACGCCAGTGTGACAGTGCATACCCGCAACCAATTCCACCACAGTCACAGTGACATACCTGTAAGCCAAAGGAACAGCACAGTATAAAGAGTGAGTGAACAAAAACATCTCAACATGTTTGCCACTCACACACTTCCCCTACATATACTGACGCAATTTGCAGTCTAGTATGACACCTGACTGTGGCATGGGACATGTCTCAGTCTGCCCCTACAAACATATACAGCCGATAGACCACCAGAAACTGGAGCAACATGCACAGGCCGATAGAAAAGGAGCCATAACACATACATCTACCCCCTCTCCCTACACAGGCCAAATAACATTGACGCATTACACTGCTACACAATCCTAACAGTCTGTCAACAATTGACATAAATATACAGACCTCTCAACTGTTCAGAGTCCCACAGAATGCCCAGACTTTGTCCTGATATATAAGGCCTCTTACACATACATGTCTGCCAGTCTGATACATCACTGGGATGGTATCAGGAAAGAAGGCACTAAATAATGATATACCCTACCTGTCACCCTCTTACTGCATGACATCTGGGCAAAGCCTGACATATTTTGGGGACAGAGGCCCAAAAATAGAGGAATATGTGAAATGTTGCGGTTATAAACTGAGACAGTTGCTTGTGTAACAGGGTTTGTTGTAACATATCTTTTCTGAGGGATATGTAGTCAGAAACACAAATGGATGATACCATTTACTGATGGCAATCCCCACAGCATGCTACTGATTTTCCAAAGACAAAAATTGCCTGAGGAACACACCAAACATGAGAGTCCAGAATCTGGCCATTCTGTGGATAGGCCTACAGTTGCGAGTCATGTCAACCACATAACATTGTCAGACTTAAAATCATGCAGAAAAGCCATGTCCCTACAACCCCTGTTAAACTAGCATTAATTCAACTGTTATAACAGCGATACTTACATTCTGTCCTTATATCTGGAACATTCTCCCCCAGTTTGTTAGGCTTTCTCCATAGTTTTCATTGTAAGAGGTATTTCCAACTACCCTCTGTGATGCTGTTGTTCACATACCTCCATGAAGTCCTCCTCACAGGCAAGGAAAAGGGGCAATGCCCACATGAAGTACTGAATTATAGGAGTGTGTTGCCATGCCATTGACTATGGGAATGACACCACAGCTGTTCTGCATGCAATTAGCAACTGGTGCACAGGCCATCAGCTGCTCATGAGCATTACCTACAAAAGGCACGCTGCTGCCTATGCAAAACAGATGTATACCCTACACCTGGGTGAGAGAGAGAGAGACACAGACCAAGACACCAGGCTACATATAATTGAAATAAAACCAGCCATACTTGGAAAAAAGGTATGTCAATCAAGTAAGCATATAATGGAATGCAGTAGGGGTATGTAATAATGGGAAATAAGAAGTTCGACAAATATGGCTCAACAAGACTTGCTGTACTGATATATTGCTGATCAGAATCTATTGCCATAACAACTGGGTCTGTCTTCAGTGACATAGATCACAACTCATGCCCCTGAGTCACCACAGGAAAGGATGGCTCACATAGGACTACTACTGGAGTGTGTGTTGAATAACACTAACTGTGAAACTGCTAGGCCAGCTACTGGAATGTCGTAGATATCCATATGTCAATTGTGAATACAACTATAATATACATGTTTGTCACAGAAATGTGAATGACCTATACAGGTAATTTGCATAGTGGAATACTGTCACTGATGTGTGTGTTGAACTGCATGTGATATACTGAAGCCATACCATTCAACTGCCCAGTGTTATGCACACTGACCATACGTGTGCTTCATATTTGTAGTCATTTACTCATTGTGTTATGTATGACAAATCACTGGCAACCAGTGAAGACTGACATTGCAACATCTCCTTCCCTTTCATTTGGCTGTTCCCATTAGGGATTGCCACAGTGGATCATCTGTTTCCATTTCCTCCTGTCCTCTGCATCTTACTCTATCACACCAACCACCAGCACGTCCTCTATTACCACATCCATACACCTTATCTTAGGCCTTCCTCTTTTCATCTTACCTGGCAGCTTCATCTTTACCATCATTTTCCCAATATACTCAGCATCCCTCCTCAGCACATGTCCAAACCAACATAATCCCGCTACTCTCTGGCTTTGTCACCAAACTGCCCAACCTGGGAAGACCCTCTAACATACATATCCTTAATCCTGTCCACCCTGTCACACAAAGTGCAAATCTTAACATCTTTAGCTCTGCCATGTCCAACTCTGACTCCTGCCTTTTTGTCAATGCCACTGTCTGCAACCCATGTAACATAGTTGGTCTCACCACCATCTTGTAGACCTTCCGTTTCACTCTTAATGGTACTCGTCTGTCACACATCACTCCTGATACACTTCTCCACCCTCCCCATCCTGCCTGTACTCTCTTCTTCACCTCTCCCCCACACTCATCATTACTCTGAACTGTTGATCCCAAGTATTTAAACTCATCTACCTTTGCAAACTCTGCTCCCTGCATCCTCACTATTCCTCTATCCTCCCTCCCATTCACACACATATATTCTGTCTTAGTCCTGCTGACCATCATTTCTCCCCTCTCTAGAGCATATCTCCACCTCTCCAGGGTCTCCTCAACCTGTTCCTTACTCTCACTACAGATCACAATGTCATCTGTAAAACATCACAGTAAACAGGGACTCCTGTCTGATCTTGTCTGTCAACCTGCCCATTACTCCTGCAAATTAGAAAGGGTTCAGAGCTGAATCATGATGTAATCCCATCTCCACCATAAACACACTTGTCACTCCCACCACAAAACTCACTGCTGTCACACAACCCTTGTACATATCCTGTAACAGTCTTACAAATCTCCACCATAAACACACTTGTCACTCCCACCACAGAACTCACTGCTGTCACACAACCCTTGTACATATCCTGTAACAGTCTTACAAATTCCTCCACCACTTCTGACTTCCTCATACAATACCACAACTCATCTCTAGGCACCCTGTCATATGCTTTCTCTAAGTCCACAAAGACACAAAGCAACACCTTCTGACCTTCTCTGTACTTCTCCATCAACACTCTCAGAGCAAACATCACATCTGTACTGCTCTTTCCTGGCCTGAAACCATACTGCTGATCACTAATCCTCACCTCCCTTCTTAGCCTAGTTTCCACTACTCTTTCCCATAACTTCATGCTGTGATTGATCAGTGCTATCCCTCTGTAGTTAATACAGCTCTGCACTTCACCCTTATTTTATAATTGGTAACCAAAGACTTTTTTCCACCCCTCATGCATCCCCTCACTTTCCAAGATTGCATTAAACAATTTGGTTAAAAAGACCACTGCTATTTCTCCTAAACACCTCCATGCTTCCACAGGTATGTCATCTCGACCAACAGCCTTTCCATTCTTAATCATCTTCATATCTATCCTGACTTCCTCCTTGCTAATCTGTAGCACTTCCTGATTCACCATACCACATCATCCAATGTACTTTCTCCCATTCTCTTCATTCAACAGCCCCTCAAAGTACTCTTTCCATCTGCTCAACACACTCTTCTCACTTGTGAGCATGTTTCCCTCATTATCCTTTATCACTCTTATCTTCTGCATATCCTTCCTAGCTTGGTTCCTCTATCTAGCCAATTGATACAGGTCCTGTTCTCCATCCTTAGTATCCAGCCTTTCATACAACCCTTCATACGCCTCATCTTTAGCCTTTGCCACCTCTCTCTTTGCTATGCACCTCATCTCTCTATACTCCTTTCTACTTTCTTCATCTCTCTGACAATCCCACTTCTTCTTCACCAACCTCTTTCTCTGTATACTGTCCTGTACTTCCTCATTCCACCACCATGTCCCCTTGTCCTCCCTCCTCTGTCCAGATGTCACATCAAGCACATTTCTAGTCATCTCCATTACTAGCTGTGTTGTAGTTACCCAGATATTCGGTAACTCTTCACTGCCACCCATTGCTTGTTTTAACTCTTTCCTGAACTCAGCCTCACAGTCACTCTTTTTCAGTTTTCACCATTTGATCTTGGGTGCTGCCCTCACACTCCTCCTACTCTTCTTGATCACCAATGTCATCCCACAGACCAGCATTCCATGCTGCCTAACTACACTTTCCCATGTCACAAATTTACAGTCTCCAATCTCCTTCAAACCGCCCCTCCTGCATAGGAGATAATCCACCTGTGTGCATCTTCCTCCACTCTTGCATGTCACCCTATGCTCCTCTGTCCTGTTAAAATATGCATTCACCACAGCCATGTCCATCCTTTTTGCAAACTCCACCACCATCTCACCTTCTGCATTCCTTTGCTTAACACCATGCCTACCCATCACGTCCGCATCCCCTCTGTTCCCTTCATCACCATGCCCATTGAAATCTGCTCTAATCACCACTCTCTCACCCTTGGGTACAGTCATCACCACTTCATCCTACTCACACCAAGATTTTTCTGTCTCATCCATCACACATGCAACTAGCAAAGCATATGGACTAACAACAGTAATCATTACACCATCAATGTCCAGCTTCATTAACATCACTCTATCAGACACTCTTTTCACCTCCAAAAACACCCTTGCCATACTGTTCCTTCAGGATAACCCCTAAACCATTTCACCTCCTATCCACACCACGATAGAACTATTTGGACCTGACTCCAATACATTTAGCCTTACGCCCCTTCCATCTTGTCTCTTGCACACACAATATATCAACCTTCCTTCTGTCCATCATATCAGCTAGCTCTGTCCCCATACCAGTCATACTGTCAACATTAGAAGTTCCTGCCGTCACTAACACACTCTTAGCCTTTCTCCTCTCTTCCTGTCATATGAGCATTGGACATCTTCCATGGTATGTCTGTGGATGCAAAGCCTACATTGCTATAAAATCACTTAAGTGTATTACAGCAATATTAAAAAGTGTCACTAATTTTGGCCCATCGCCCCCATGTATGTATGGCATCCTCCAGATGTCCTACTCTAACAGATTGACAGGACTGACTAAGCAGCAAGATTCTAACTACAATGTGCCATACTGACATAGAACAGAAATGTATATCAGGTATTACCTGTGCACATCTATGTATGAGTAGGTGTACCTGGCTGCCTCATAACAACAGACATGGGATGCAAAATGTCAGGTAAATAAGCTGTACATGTTGTACACATGTATAATCTCAGATTCTGTGCATCCAACCGAGTTAGATTTCTGCAGCTACTGGTTGTTGCATCACCCTGACACAGACATGGGTACTGGAATAAGCATGATTATCAGGTTGAATGTTCATAGGTGTCCAACTGTGCTATGACCTGGTTTCCATGCCTACTACAAACAGCCAAATCTGTCTCCACCAAAGTAGAGTAATCCCCTTTGCTGGACAGCAGCAATACACAAACCACATAATTGGTAGTTATATCGGCTGTACAGGTCAGAGTAGGAGCAGGCATCAATTTGGTAGTGAGTAAACCTTTGTCTGAATGAGTGTATAAGGTCACAGGTGGATTACTGTAAGGTTAACTATGAGTACAAATTGGACACATCCACCAAGGGCATTCACAAGGCTGTCTTCACATATGTCTGCAATCTCAGAGGCAACAAGCCAACCCACCCTGTAATGGTGGTCAATCACACCACATACACACCATAGCTATAGCCAACCTGCTTCAGACAGGTTTAGGGCAAACATCTCCCCCCTGGCTCACCATCAGTGTAGGTGGATATACACAGCACCTGTACCTCTCCCCTCATAATCAGGGAGCAGGTGCATACTGCCTAATCAAAGTCAACAAAAGCAAGTCTCCATGGAACCTGAGAACATTCCTGTCTGCATCCTACATGAACTCAGGCATATGCTTCCAGCTCCATTACACACTGTATGCAAGCAAAGCCTGAGCACCATTGACATCCCATCTGCAAGGAAGATGGCCACTGTCATCCCTCTACACAAATGTGAATGATGAATGGTAGCTTATGCAATGTACTAGCCCTCATTGGGGGGAACATGACACATTAGGACCTGGAGTGCAATGCAGGTTCATACTGTGCTGATAGATGACAGGGTTATGATGTGGTTGTAAGTGGTGGCTAATGATAGGCAATATTGATGTGCTGGCTCTGTAAATAACTCTGGGCAATGTTTAAAGTCCTGTGATGCGTTTACCTGTTTATGTCTTCCAGGTGCCATGTAGCACTAGCCGGCGTACACTGCAGATGACAATGCAGCCATTACAGAAGCAATAATACAACACCATGCAGAGCTGTTCAGCTGGAGCAGACTGCCCTGTGGGACAACCTTCTCCACAGAGTGAACTCATTAGGCCGCCATGGCTGCACATACGATCAGGTCAGGCATCTGGCAGCTGACCTGATACGTCATGCCCAGCAAAGGGCTGCTGCCGTGGCCAGTGACCATTCAACAACAGGTGGGGGTCCTGCTATGCAGACCCTAATTACACCAATGGAGGAGCTCCTTGCCAAACTTAGGGCAACCCCCACACAACAACCAACATGTGAAACACCAGTCATGGAGGTGGGAGGCACCTGGGCAACAGGCGAGGAGCATCCGGGTAATGCCACAGTGCACATCAATTTAATCATGTAGCAGTCATACTGTCTTCAATAGAGTATCTAGATGCATATGTCAGTTCAAACTGCATTTGTGGGTGTGATTTAGTAATGCACACAAGTGCACATCTATGGATGGGACAGCAAATGTTATACTATCATAGCTTGTACTGTACCTGTGCAGATACATAGCATTTATCTTACACCAATGCCAAATGTGAGTCTGCTGACAACACTTCTCCCCCACAACTACATAAGTACCTCTGGTCTGCATGTGGGATAGCAGCCTGAAGCTGGTGAGTATGGGATTTTTCCTGTTGTGGCTCACCAGTACCCCAGGAATGTTATGGTCATGCATATGACCATGCACACAACTGTTACTCTCAGCTATTTTGCAATATCTGCATGTTCACTTGTGGTGGGGTTAACTGCATTGCATCACAGTGGTCATCACAGGGACCTATTTGCAGGAGAGATCACATTTCTGTAGCATACCTCACAATCTGTCATTGCAGGAAATCTGGACAAAGACTGACAAAATGGGGGGACGAAGGTCCAAAACTAAGGACACATTTTATAAATTAGTGTTATACAGTGCATATAAATATTGTACACACACCTGTTAGAATGCCAGGTATTTGTGAAATACAAAAATGAGAGCACAATAACACATTTCCAAACCCTTCCAACCTTTCATGTGACGTATAACCTGCACAATCCAATTGTAAAACAAACAAATCTGTTAGGGGAACAATTATGACACATAAAAAACTTTCAAGAAACTAGATACATACATGTGCACAGGCTGAAGCTAATACTGTGTTGAAGCAGCTTTCAATATTATTACAGCATTACATTTTCTTGGGTACACACCTGCCATGATTTACAGCAACACTTTGATTAGCAGCAAAAAATGGTCAGCTGTCCTATCATGATCATACTAAACTTACTCAGTTGCCTGTTACAGCAACAGTCATAGTTCACATACAGCTTACAAAGCAACACAGGGATCTCATTTGTGAAAGGTATCAGCCTAAAGAAGGGTACACCCACATTTCCACAGCATTGCATATATCATGGAACACAGTGAAGATAGTCATCACATGGTGGTGGAAATATGGAGCAACAGTGACATTCCATAGAACTGGACATCCCTCCAAATGTGTGGAAAAGACAACACACAAACTGGTCAGGGAGGTTGGTAGGAGACCTACAGCAACACTACAATAGTTGCAGGAATCACTGGCAAGTACCAGTTGTGTACTACATGTGACAACAATCTCCTATATTCCCCACAAGTCTGGCCTATGGGGTAGATTTGAAAGATGGAAACCTTCTCACACACAGAACAACATCCAGGTCTGGTGGATATCTCAAGAAAGATACATCAGGTCCCCCAATAGCATGTGGGGAAATGTGTTATGGTGTAATGAGACCAAGGTTGCACTTTTTGGCCACAAATACCCAAATGTTTGCTTGGCATAAGAACAACACTGTGCATCATCAAAAGAACACCATCCCCATGGAGAAGCATGGTGATGGCAGTTTCCTCCTTTGGGGTTGCTGTTCATAAACTGGAAGGGGGCTTATAGTCAAGGTGGAGGGGAACAGGAAGAGTTCAAAATACCAGTCCCTTTTGGCCTAAAATTGTCATGTGTCTGTTAGAAAGTTGTGGATGGAGAGGACTTACACCTTTCCACCCAACACTGACCCATACCATACATCAAAATCCACAAAATAATGTCTTCACCAGAAGCCAATCAATGTTTTGGAAGGGCCCAGCCACAGTCCACACATACATCCAATAGAGAATCTGTGGGGTGCCCTGAAGAGGCCTGTGCAGAAGTGATGCCCTCACAATCTGACAGAGTTGGAGGGCATTTGCAAGGGAGGGTGTACAAATATTGCTAGGTTGGGATGTGCCATGCTGATACACACCTACCCAAGAGGTCTGACTGCTGTTATAAAATCAAAAGGTGTGCTAACAAAGTATTAGTTTAAGGGTGTGCTGAGTCATGAAGCCAGCCTATTGTATGTATTTCATCTTCTACATGTTACCCCTAACTGATGTATTTGTTGTTCAATTGGATTGTACAGGTTATACGTCACATTAAAAGTGAGAAATGTTATCACATGATTTCTGTGATCCCATATTATATATCAGACAAACCTGCCATATTAGCAATGGTGTCTACACATATAATATCCACTGTAAGCTTAGAAGGTTGTTAGTGTAACTGGTTCTGTTGTAACATACATGTACTGCAGGTTTTGAAGTGTGAGACTCAAAATATGTCATTAAATAGTGACACCAGTCCTCATATCATCCCAGTAATATGTCAGACAAATACAGGATTTATGATAAACAGACCAGAAATATGAACCACACATGTAGACATTCAGTGACACTCTGCACAGTTGAGAGATATGTTCTGTAGGAGTTGTCACTGTGCTATACAGGTGAACAGCAATCATGTGTATATGGGTGCAGTGTGTACTACTTGAAGCCCCATCACCTACTAACACTACTCACATGTCACAGAGGTGTGGAAGGGCTGCACTGTATAACCCTGAGGGCCTGTCCAGGGTGTTTATGTAGTGGTCTGACTGTGTTGTGAATGTCACCAGTTGGCTATTGTGAGGTCTGTGTAATGCCAGTCTGTCACCTCACCTGTGTGTGTGTGCCTGTGTGTGTGTGTGCATGTGCGTGGTGTGTGTGTGTGTGTGTGTGTGTGTGTGTGTGTGTGTGTGTGTGTGTGTGTGGGGGGGGCATCAAACAGTATAGTGCAGGTATTAATTTACATATGTTGTCTTTCCGCCACAGGTGGTCATGTTGGTTGCATTCCCTCCTGCTCAGTATCTGATGTCAGTGTCTCTCCAGACTCTAGCAATGATGATGTTCATATTCTGGCACAGGTGATGTTGTCAGGGGCTGAATCTGTATCTTCAGTTGGCATCTCACACTCATCCAAAATGTCCACATACACAGTCACAATGCCCAAACATGCCAGTAGCCACAGATGATGGAGGGTTGGCAGGTGGTGGCATAGAACAGACTAGTGTGGTGACTATGGCAGTTGTGAGTGTAGACATTGTCCAAAGCCAAAGTGCAGGCAAGGTCCCACACAGGTGGATGGACAGGGGTGCTCACAGGAGGACTGCTGCTTGTCAAGCTGCTGTTGCAAGTGCCATAGCAGGTGTCACAAGACGCATGTTTTTGGCTATCATGAATGCACAGGCACGTAGTGAATACAACACCAGACAAATACTCAGGGTGGTGGATGCAACTCTTCCTGGTTTATGTGGCGACATACGTGACCTTGTTGAGGCCACACGTCAAAATACTAAGGTCATGAATAGACAGTGGGGTGAGACCTTGGCAATCCTCGACAGTGGCATGACTGTGCTAGAGCATGTGGTGGGAGCTGGGCATCGGCCACATGGACATAGGTCAGCACCAACATCAGCTGAGAGTCTACAGGGCCGTGCACCTTCACACTCCCATAGTGACATTGACACCAGCATTACCAAAGGGGTTTGCTGTCCACATCACAACGGAGTAGGCCATGGGCACGTGGTCCTAGCCAGTCCCATCAGGGACACGGATCCAGCAGACAGCCATCACCATCAAGAAGCAATACTGCATCTGGCCTTGGGCCTGGTGGTGCCAGTGAGAACCCTGGCAGGACCAGTTCATGTGTCTGTGTCCGGAGATGGTGATCTGCACACCCTGCCATGTACAGTCCACAGCTGTCCAACATACCACTGTGTAGGGAAGCCACATGGTGTGAGTGTGTGCATACATACGCACACACATCTGTTTCACAGGCAAGTCACCTCCAGACACACACAGCACCTCTGCACAGTCCATTTATAGGATACCCCTCCAAACACACACACATGGATGTCAACTGTATGGCCCAGTCTAGGCCTCTGGCAAACCCACACTACACCCTGTGCATATGATGATACCTGTGCAACATCCCTGTCACCCATACCATCGATGCAGGGACAGGCTGATATGGGTCTGATGCACAGATGAATATAGTACAGTGTAGCTATGTAATACTGTTTACGGTGCTGTCTGCTTCCATTTGTTATGGGTACACATAAAGGTGTATGTACCTTATTAGCCATGATGCATTATTGATGTTAGTATCACTGACTGGATGTAGTCCGACATGCTGTATTCTGTTTGTGTTCCAGGTGTCTGTGTGTCTGCAGGCTGTGGCCCTGCAGACATTACCAATGTGGAGTATGGCAGAGTGGAAATACATCGGCTATTTCATAGCCAATGTACAGCTTTATATGCACGTTTACCAGGTGTGTATGCATGCAACATTGTGTGATGGACACTGCTGACAGACAATGTAACCAGGCATACATACCTCTAGTCACAGACAGGTAGCCTTCAGACATGTAACCTCAGTGTTGTGTAGTACCACAGGCTCATACAGGTGGAACAGATTACTAGAGTAATGTCAGTAGGTCCCTCACCAGCTTTGCCATTATGTTGACCACAACAGATTCACTTGTCCGCACCTGTTGCCCCTGCCATTTCTTTCCCATACACTCAACCCTGATGCGGTTGGTGAAGACATGCATGGTACTGTGTATGACAGATTTATAGTATGTATTCCAGAGTTCACAGGGTGGAACAGGGAGACAAAATGGTATATACTTTGCATACACATATTAAAGCCTGACTAAGGGGATGTGCATACAGTCACACAAACACAGTTGGCAATGGACAGATTCGTAAACCTACATATCCACTTTAATGTACTATAGTGCTGCATACACATGACATGCCCCACATAGATTATATGTGTGGGAAATAGCCCACTACCTCTTACAACATTTAATGTTCTGAATGCCTTCATGCATGGAGAATTAACCCACCAGGAATAGCAGCTGGAGTCATCTATTTCTCATACAATCCTGGACAAGTGATAGGGTAACAGATGTTGTATCAGCAAGATGTTTCAGTCAGGTATGAAATATGATGCTGGCATGTGTGTCAGTACACTAACTGTGACCTGTTTGGCAACAATATCACATGCATGGTTATTGTTAGGAGACACAGAGCACATAAGGTTTGCAAACATCCAGATATTCCATAGACATCTGTACAGATGACTGCAATGTCCTGTACAAATGTTTAACATGTTGCATGCGAGGCAGATGACATTAAGATGCTATATAAAGTAATGCCATCAGGAGGTGGTAAACAGGT